>NW_019942585.1:29648-47988 GCF_002910315.2 Salvelinus sp. IW2-2015 | reverse complement strand
TAATGCAAGAGGGAGCTTTAATGAATAATGGAGATTTAATGCACGAGGGAGCTTTAATGAATAATGGAGCTTTAATGCATGAGGGAGCTTTAATGAATGAGAGAGCTTTAATGCATGAGGGAGCTTTAATGCATGAGGGAGAGCGAGAGGGTTGACGCAGAGTAGCAGCCACGTGAGTGACGAGGGGGAGCAGGGACAGGGAGAGAGATAGTCTACCAGCGCCACTTGACTTGGTTGCTATCTTATTGTTATTTATTTATCATTTCATTACATAGAAGTGGCTGGATGGGTATAGGGAACATTAGAGTATCATGTAGTATCCTAAACCTGTCACTGTTACATTGAACTAGGTGAATGGAATATGAATGACAGTATCCTAAACCTATCACTGTTACATTGAACTGGGTGAATATGAATAGTTACCCAAACGTATCACTGTTACATTGAAACTGGTGAATGGAATATACTGAATTTGACAGTATCCTAAACCTATCACTGTTAACTCTAACTCCAAAAAGTTCTTGGGATACTGTAAAGTCCATGGAAAACAAGAGGCACCTCCTCCAGCTGCCCACTGCACTGAGGCTAGGTAACACGGTCACCACTGATAAGTCCGTGATAATCGAAAAACTTCAACAAACATTTCTCAATGGCTGGCCATGCCTTCCTCCTGGCGACTCCAACTTGGCCAACACCCCCCGCCCGCCCCGCTGCTACTCGCCCAAGCCTCCCCATTCTCCTTTACCCATATCCAGATAGCAGATGTTCTGAAAGAGCTGGAAAACCTGGACCCATACAAATCAGCTGGGCTTGACAATCTGACCCCCTATTTCTGAAAACTGTCCGCCGCCATTGTCGCACCCCCTATTACCAGCCTGTTCAACTCTCCTTCGTATCATCTGAGATCCCCAAGATTGGAAAGCTGCGCGGTCATCCCCCTCTTCAAAGGGGAAAGACACCCTGGACCCAAACTGTTACAGACCTATATGTCCATCCTGCCGCTGCCTATTCTAAGGTCTTCGAAAGCCAAGTCAACAACAGATCACTGACCATTCTCGAACCCACCGAACCTTTCCCGCTGTGCAATCGTTTCCGAGCCGGTCACGGGTGCACCTCAGCCACGCTTCAAGGTACTAAACGATATCATAACCGCCATCGATAAAAGACATTACGTGGCAGCCGTCTTCATCGACCTGGCCAAGGCTTTCGACTCTGTCAATCACCATATTCTTATCGCGGCAGACTCAGTTAGCCTCGTTTTTCTAATGACTGCCTTGCCTGGTCACCAACTACTTTGCAACGAGTTCATGTTCAAATCGGAGGGCAGTGTTGTCCGGTCCTCTGGCAGTCTTATGGGGTACCACAGGGTTCAATTCCTCGGCCGACTCTTTTCTCTGTATACATCAATATGATGTTGCTCTTGCTGCGGCGATCCCTGATCACCTCTACGCAGACGACACCTATTCATATACTTCCGGCCCTTCCGCTTGGACACTGTGCTATCTAACCTCCAAACGAGCTTCAATGCCATACAACACTCCTTCCGTGGCCTCCAACTGCTCTAAACGCTAGTAAACACCAAATGCCAGCTTTTCAACCGTTCGCATGCCTGCACCCGCATCGCCCGCCTAGCATCACCACCTAGCGGGTTCTGACCTAGAATATGTGGCATCTATAAGTACCTAGGTGTCTGGCTAGATGCAAACTCTCTCCAGACTCATATCAAACATCTCCAATCCAAATCAAATCAAAATCGGCTTTCTATTCCGCAACAAAGCCTCCTCACTCACACGCCGCCAAACTTACCCTAGTTAAAAACTGACTATCCTACCGATCCTCGACTTCGGCGATGTCATCTACAAAATAGCTTCCAAATACACTACTCAGCAACACTGGATGCAGTTTATCACAGTGCCATTCGTTTGTTACTAAAGCACCTTATACGACCCACCACTGCGACCTGTATGCCCTAGTCGCTGCCCTCGCTACATGTTCGTCGTTCAGACCCACTGGCTCCCAGTCATCTACCAAGTGCATGCCTAGGTAATAGTGCCGCCTTGATCTCAGTTTCACTGGTCACGATGGCTACACCCACCGCAGCACGCCCTCAGCAGGTGTACTCACTGATCATCCCTAAAAGCCAAAACCTCATTTGGACGCCTTTCCTTCCAGTTCTCTGCTGCCTGCGACTGATACAACGAATTGCAAAAATCTCTGAAGTTGGAGACTTTTATCTCCCTCACAACAACTTTAAAAATCTGCTTATCCGAGCAGCTAACCGATCGCTGCAGCTGTACATAGTCCATCTGTAAACTACCCACCCAATTTACCTACCTCACCCCCACATATGGTGCTTTATTTATTTACTTTCTGCTCTTTTGCACACCAAGTACTCCTCTTGCACATGATCACTGATGATTTATCACTCCAGTGTTAATCTGCTAAATTGTAATTATTCGATTTATTGCCTACCTCATGCCGTTTGCACACATTGTATAGATTCTCTTTTTGTTTCTACCATGTTATTACTTGTTTATTGTTTACTCCATGTGTAACTCTGTGTTGTCTGTTCACACTGCTATGCTTTTATCTTGGCCAGGTCGCAGTTGCAAATGAGAACTTGTTCTCACTAGCCTACCTGGTTAAATAAAGTGTGAAATAAAATTTAAAAAACATTGAAACTGGGTGAATGGAATATGAATGACAGTATCCTAAACTATCACTGTTACATTTGAACTGGGTGAATGGAATATGAATGACAGTACCCTATAACCTATCCTCTGTTACATTGAACTGGGTGAATGGAATATGAATGACAGTCATCTAATATGCTGTAACAGAAATAAGGCCATGTTCATAATAAAAAAACAAAAAAACAATCGTCCTCCCTAATCTTAAACGGCATCGACTGTCACTGGTATGAAGATAAGGCTAAAACTGCTTATCCAATAGAAATCCCCTATCACACTTGTAGGCGATGTCATGGCGATGTTGGCTAGCTAAATTCACGCCTAGAAACACGTCATGGGGTCTAACGGTCAACTCGAACTGAACTGAGCATGTGCAGGCCATCAAATCAAAGGCACTCATTCGTTTGTTTTTTTTWATAATTAAAAACGTGTCAGTTTGTKACTTTTACAAGGTTGGAGTAATAACATGTTCAGCTACTTATTAAGACATTGGCTCAAATCGAGGTTGTGCCATTAGTTTTTCAAAAKAATTWACAACTAAAGAAAGATTTTTTCACATCTCATTGAGTACGGTTACATGCACAGAATAATACGATTTTTGTGAATAGTCCGAATAATGTAATAGTTTGATTTAAACGTTTACATGCTATGCAAGAAGAAGAAAGATTTATCTAATAATCATGTTTACATGGACACATCTGAAATCAGGCTACCTGATGGTACTTTGATAGATGCAGAAAATTGCCAATCAAAATAAACATTCTACCACAGCAACCATGTTATTTTTATGATGCCTATTTAAGTTCGGACATATAACGTTATATATGGGAAAAACTTTTTCTAAAATGCCTTTTTGTTTTTTCAGAACTCGCACAAAACAAGGAAGCTCGCACATGCGCAGATCTAATAACTCTGAGGATTTACAGGTCATAATAATTAAAAAGATTCCTCAGAAAACCAGCTGTTATAATTGGCATAGGCTTACTTCGATTAGGACCGTACGCCGATTAAGATAAGCAGAGTAAGGTGTTAACATGACTAATGCCATATTCGACCTTCTGCCATAATCCGTTTCATAATCAAATGATTAGTGTGCATGTTGACTTCTCGAACCCCAAACCCCTGCCTGGTCTGTTTCGCAAGCGTTCCCGGAAGTCTCGGGATGTTGTGCCTCTGGGTTTAGAAACTCTTGTTGTTATAATCTGCGATTTCTCGGCCATCCTCATGCACTGTTGCACCTACTAATCAACTGAGCACTGTTGGTGCTCCACCCAAGCAAGGTATTTGATTGATTTGACGTGTTGAGAGGCGTCACTGATTTACACCGGGTTCCCACCCCTATTTAGCTATTCTTCTGCTATAAACTTCCCCCAGGACGTTTTAGGGAAGTCTGTTTCACGARGAGGCCAGTCACATCCCTAATAGAGGCTGATGTGGCTAAGTTAGAGACCTCTTTAGTGGAGTTTTGCCATATCTAGAGAGAAAGTAAAATACGAAAATAAAGAAAATGCAATTTAAGAATGGGAAGCATAGAAATAACGCACATAGTATATTAATAGCGCTTCTTAGACTTGCTTTCATGGAGAATGACAGATCTATAGATCACATTTCTATGTGAATTTGGTACATATTGCAAAAAATGTACATATTGCATTTTTAAAGCCACAAAAAAATAGGGTATGTGAGGTGGTGTTCTTTCAAACAGTGGCATGGGGAGTGATCCAGCTTTATGTCCATTTCAACACAGTGAATGACATGTCTACTAAACTCATAGTAGGCTGTAAATAAAGCCTGGACTCTGTCCTCACATGTTAAACAGTTAAACACATGTTAAACTGTTAAACAGCCACCACTAACATTTAGTGGCCGCTGCCAACATACTGCCAACATACTGCCAACATACTGACTCAACTCCAGCCACTTTAATAATGGGAATTGATGGAAATTATGTAAAAATGTATCACTAGCCACTTTAAACAATGCCACTTAATATAATGTTTACATACCCTACATTACTCATCTCATATGTATATGTATATACTGTAGCTCTATATCATCTACTGCATCTTGCCATCTTTATGTAATACATGTATCACTAGCCACTTTAAACTATGCCACTTTATGTTTTATATACCCTACATTATTCATCTCATATGTATATACTGTACTCTATACCATCTACTGCATCTTGCCTATGCCGTTCTGTACCATCACTCATCATATATCTTTATGTACATATTCTTTATCCCTTTACACTTGTGTGTAGAAGGTAGTAGTTGTGGAATTGTTAGGTTAGATTACTTGTTGGTTACTATACCTTGCATTGTCGTAACTAGAAGCACAAGCATTTCGCTACACTCGCATTAACATCTGCTAACCATGTGTATGTGACAAATAAAATTTGATTTGACATGTAGTGATTTCATTTTTTAATTGCCACATGAGCACAGATCAAAAATAAGTTCTTACTGTTTTGAATGAGGTAGGCTATATGAGTCAGAGGAGGATGTTTATCCTTGGTGTTTGTTGTTAATCCTTGGTGTTTGTTGTTAATCCTTGGTGCAAAAGCTGATTAAATCTGCAAATACGGCATCTTCCCCCATCTGTCAAATGTCAACCGTTGAGAACTAGCCATACTATTTTAGCCTTTTTGTAAAACATTGGGATAACCTAATCTACATTGTCAAAATGAGCCAATGGAATTTTGTAAGTCTCACAATTCGGGAAAATCGGTGAACAGATTCAAGGCAATAACTTTCCCAGTTGTGTAAATACCCCCCCACTCTCCCCAAACACGGGCAGAGTTATCATGCAAAACCACTTATTTGCTTATGACAACAACTTTATTTTCCCTGAGGTTATGTGGCAGATGGATTTATATTCAGGGCAATAGAGCAACTGAAACGCATCCAAGATTGTAAGCAACACTGTTATTTTGAAAGGAAAGCATAAACTGGCTGTGTGTTTGTTGTTATAGTCAGGCCTACTCCAATTTCTCTCATACTCTCATGAATGAAAAACATGATGCACTTAGCCTAGATTTTAGCTGCAGCTTATCGTATCTACTATTTTGTCGTTTCACTATATGCCAGTGTATCTAGTTTGCAAACCTTTACCTTTACTAAAGCATATGCTCTAACACAACGCAAGAGAATCTGAGAAAAGGTAAATCTTTTTTTGTAGCTGTGTTGTCAAAGGGCAATGCCTATTCCTAACTTTCCCGTTTGCTTCTCCCAGCTGTCAAACGCCAGAGCACGAAATGACTTCTTGCATACACGTTGGTCTCGCAACCTAGCAGATTTTTGGTTTTAAAACARCAGGAACATTAAGAGATGGATGAATATGGACAAGACTGTACTTAGTCACATAGCATGAAGAGATTCACAACTTGCCTACGTTAGCTAGCTAGCTAAATTTTCCTAGCTACACGCCTAGCGTTCATCACCAAGTTAACTAGCTAACGTTAGCTAGCTAYCTACAGTAGTCTACCGAGCTACGTTGACTATATATACTGAACAAAAATCAAAACGCAACATGTAAAGTGTTGGTCCCATTTTTCATGAACTGAAATAAAAAATCCCAGAAATGTCTTCTTTGCCAGGATAATCCATTCACCTAACAGGTGTGGCATATCAAGAAGCTGATTAAACAGCATGCTCATTACACAGGTACACCTTGTGCTGGGGATAATAAAAGGTGCAGTTTTGTCACACAACACAATTGCCATAGATGTCTCATGTTTTGAGGGGACGTGCAATTGGCATGCCGACTGCAGGAATGTCCAACAGAGCTGTTGCCAACTTCGTTTTAGAGAATCTTGCAGTACACCCAACCTGCCTCACAACCACAGACCACGTGTAACCACACCAGCCCAGGACCTCCACATCTGGCTCCTTCACCTGCTGGATCGTCTGATGTGGTGGTGGGGGGGGGGGTGCTGAGGAGTATTTATGTCTGTAATAACTCTAACCCTTTTGTGGGGGGGATAATTCTGATTGGTTGGGCCTGGCTCCCCAGTGGGCGGACCTATGCTCCTGCCCAGTCATGTGAAATCCACAGATTAGGACCAGATTCATTTATTTCAATTGACTGATTTCCTTCTATCAACTGTAACCCAGTAACATCTTTGAAATTGTTGCGTTTTATTTTTGTTCAGTGTAGCTAACACGTTAGCTAACCTGATGTTGGCTAGCTACAGTACCGTTCTTTGGCTAAATGGCCAAACTAGCTAGCTAACGTTAGCGAGCTAATAAATCGTTATATCTAGTGAGCTAACTGGCTGTCTAATTTACCGTACTCTTTGCCAGCTAACTGGTAGCCAGCTAGATATAATATGCAAACTTCAATGCTAGCTAGCTACCTTAACAATAACTAGCTAGCGGCGTCAGAGCACGGGTCCAAAACTCTTGAAAGTTAGTCAGCTAGCTAGCTAACAAACTAGCCAACTATTAATCAATGTTACCTGGGCGTTTATTCTGTACTGATTCTGCTGTCTATCCTCTGTGGCAAGTTCGATTTTGTCCAGCTGCACTAGAAGGGTTTCTCTTTGATGAAAAGGGAACGCTGGGTGCAATGAGGCCATAGTAAAAAGCAGCGCCAACTGCTCCAAGGGTCCGACCGCTGCCTCCATTGGACGCCCGCAAATATGTTCTGTTCTCCTGAACGCTTTCCCGTCCACACATGAAGGATGGAGCGGGTCCCTGCAGGGAGAAACAGAGTAACCGGGATAGTTTTTGTAGAACAAGGCGGGATCCATATGGCTCAATATCCGAAATAGTATTCCCGCACACTCCCTGCTGTCAGATCGCAGAAGGGACAAGCAGACCAGCAGTCTGGAGCGCACGACCGGGTCGATAACATCAGATAAAATGCCCAAATCATTCGGACAGTTCGCCCTGATCTCGACATCCCGTAGAATTTGGTAATCTTTCCGTGCCAAGTCTTCCAGACAGGAGCCCAAAAACCGGAGTTCGAGCGGCTGGCACATATGCAGCAGTCCGCACATGAACTCGATCCGCTTGGCAGGATTTAGATGCAAACCAAACCACTCGAAAACGGTCTCTTTGTCCAATTGGGATGGATATCCTGGGTGTCTGGATGAATCTTCGAGCCTGTCCGAGATCGTGGGAGAGACCGATCTGGGAATATGGAGATCCGGCTGTTCCTCGGCCGTATCATCTCCTGCCTCGGCGGTTCTCATGGGCAGCTTCGTTTTAAGCATTATCGGCTCGAGTGGAAAGGCTTCAAGGCGTAAATTACTGTTAAATATAGCTACATCCTTTGATTGTCTAACTGCTGTGTAATGCAGAATCAACAGAAGCAAATCAATTTTTCAGTAATAGTCAGAGAGACTCTCGGCGACAAGCTTTAGTTTTAATTTCTCCTCCACTGTAGACGGCACTCTGGTGACCTGTCAATCATTCATAAACCCCTCCCCTTTCCGTAGGAGCGTACTGGGTCCTGAATTTTAGCTGAGTGGTAGTTTGTTTAATAAAAGTGTCATAACAACTTGAGCTCATCATTTATTTATCTACAATGTAGGTAGAAGTACAATTTGTAGAGTGGTACATTTTACATGTGTTTAATGTCGAATATGTAGGATCTTATGAAATGGCAAGCCTATATTATGTGATGTATGAAATGGCAAGCCTATATTATGTGATTTCATAGTATTCATTGCTCAATTTATTGCAGTAGTAATTCAGTTTCATGTATCCCTTCAAAATGCTTAGGCCTAATGCAGAAGTAAAAATGATGTGTGTATTAAAATATGTGATCTCTTGATTTAGACATCTATGCATGTAAATCCTGTGTTGTTCTAACACTTTACATGATAGTGGTCTTATTACTGTGTTATAATTATTGTTCCTATGGGCCAAGCGAGAGATGAGGAATCCTTTAGACAACACTGTCCCCTAGTGGCTTACAAACAACATTGCATAAGTAGTCCTCCTGTCCTCCTATAGCTCCTCCCACCAGCCTCCTCTGATCTTAAGAGTTTTCTAGGTAGCGTTTATATAAAGACAGGTGGAAGGTCTACATTGATTTCCCTTCATAGCAGTAATAGCCTATTGTAGAATGGATCAAGTGACATTTTACTTTGGTAAATTTATTGACAAAATGAGCTGGTTAAGTATGCTCTTTCAACTGACATGAAGAGTATAGCGATGACCACYGAACCCAAACCCCCAAGGATTTGTGTAGCATAACTTAATCAAATTAAAAACAAAAAGTTTTGTTTTTAGAAACGAAATCAAATTTGATTTGATGGGTATCGTTGTGGTAAAACATAAKCTACACTGAACAAAAATATAAAACGCAACATGTAAAGTGTTGGTCCCATGTTTCATGAGCTGAAATAAAACGTCCCAGAAATGTTCCATACTCACAAAATGATTATTTCTCTCAAATTTAGTGCTACATTTTTTTGTTTACATCCCTGTTAGTGAGCATTTGTCCTTTGCCAAGATAATCCATCCACCTGACAGGTGTGGCATATCAAGAAGCTGATTAAACAACATTATCATCACACAGGTGCACCTTGTGCCGGGGACAGTAAAAGGCCACTCAGGTTTGTGTAGTTTTGTCACACAACACAATGTTATAGATGTCTCAAGTTTTGAGGGAGCGTGCAATTGCCATGCTGTTTGCAGGAATGTCCGCTAGAGCTGTTGCCGGAGAATGTAATGTTAATTTCTCAACCATAAGTCGCCTCCAACGTTGTTTTAGAGAATTTGGCAGTACGTCCAACCGCCATCACAACCGAAGAACACGTGTAAGGTGTTGTGTGGGCGAGCGGTTTACTGATGTCAACGTTGTGAACAGGGTGCCCCATGGTGGCTGTAGGGTTATGGTATGGGCAGGCATAAGCTACGGACAAAGAACACAATTGCAATTTGAATGCACAGAGATACCGTGACAATATCTTGAGGCTCATTCTGAGGCCCATTATTTTAAGGTATATGTGACCAACAGATGCATATCTGTATTCCTAGTCATGTGAAATCCATAGATTAATGCCTAATGAATTCATTACAATTGACACATTTCCTTATATGAACTGTAACTCAATAAAATCTTAAAAAGTTGATGCATGTTGTGTTTATATTTTTGTTCAGTATACATTAAAACTCTAAAAAGGCTTTTCATGCACTGTGTATTTAGATATATAAATAAAGAAATTAACTGGGTGTTTCGAGCACTGATTATCAGACCGTATACCACGGGGATGACAAAACATTTATTTTTACTACTCTAATTTAGTTGGTAACCAGTTTATAATAGCAATAAGGCAACTCYGGGTTTTGTGGTATATGACCAATATACCAGAGCCCCTCGGGCATTATTATTTAAGTATATTGAAGGAGGCTGCTGGATGGCTCATAATAATGGCTGGAATGGATTGAATGGAATGGATTGAATGGAATCAAACACATGGAAATCATGTCTTCGATACAATTCAATTTATTCCATTCCAGCCATTACTATGAGCCCATTCTCCCCAATTAAGGTGCCACCGTCTYCCTGTGATATACAGTGCATTCGGAAAGTTTTCAGACCCCTTGACTTTTTCCACATTTTGTTACGTTACATTTTTATTCTAAAATGGACTAGGCAATCAGGTTGACACTTGAAGGTAGCCTAACGGTCAGTAACTGAAAAGGTCACTGGTTTGAATACCCGAGAGGTGAAAAATCTCTCGATGTCCCTTGAGCAAGGCCCTTAATCCTAATTTGCTCCAGGGGCGCCAGACTACTATGGCTGACCCTGTAAAACAACACGTTACACTGCACCTATCCGATGTGTGACAATAAAACATGATATACAGTGCATTTGGAAAGTATTCAGACCCCTTGACTTTTTCKACATTTTGTTACGTTACAGCCTTATTCTGAAATGGCAAAAAAAAATATGACAAATATTAATCTACACACAATACCCCCATAACAACAAAGTGAAAACAAGTTTTTAGATATTTGTGCAAATTTATTAAAAATAAAAACTGAATTACCTTATTTACATAAATATTTGTATTTGTATTTATTATGGATCCCTATTAGTTCCTGTCAATGCAGAAGCTACTCTTCCTGGGGTCCAGCAAAATTAAGGCAGTTTATAACATTTTTAAAACATTACAGTACATTCACAACACACTGTGTGCCCTCAGGCCCCTACTCCACCACTACCACATATCTACAGTACAAAATCCATGTGTATGTATAGTGCGTATGTTATCGTGTGTGTGTGTGTGTGTGTGTGTATGCATGTGTCTATGCCAATGTTTGTGTTGCTTCACAGTCCCCGCTGTTCCATAAGGAGTTTTTTTAATCTGTTTTTTTAAACCTAATTTTATTGCTTGCGTCAGTTACTTGATGTGGAATAGAGTTCCATGTAGTCATGGCTCTATGTAGTACTGTCCGCCTCCCGTAGTCTGTTCTGGACCTCGGGACTGTGAAGAGGCCTCTTGTGGCATGTCTTGTGGGGTATGCATGGGTGTCCGAGCTGTGTGCCAGTAGTTTAGAAAGACAGTTCGGTGCATTCAACATGCATTCAACTCTCATAWATAKAAGTAGTGATGAAGTCAATCTCTCCTCCACTTTCAGCCAGGAGAGATTGACATGCATATTATTAATATTAGCTCTATGTGTACATCCAAGGGCCAGACGTGCTGCCCTGTTCTGAGCCAATTGCAGTTTTCCTAAGTCCTTTTTTGTGGTACCTGACCACATTACTGAATAGTAGTCAAGGTGCGACACAACTAGGGCATGTAGGACCTGCCTTGTTGATAGTGCTGTTAAGAAGGCAGAGCATCGCTTTATTATAGACAGACTTCTCCCCATCTTAGCTACTACTGCATCAATATGTTTTGACCATGACAGTTTACAATCCAGGGTTACTCCAAGCAGTTTAGTCATCTCAACTTGCTCAATTTCCACAGTATTTATTACAAGATGWAGTTGAGGTTTAGGGTTTAGTGAGTGTTTTGTTCCAAATACAATGCTTTTAGTTTTAGAAATATTTAGGGCTAACTTATTCCTTGCCACCCACTCTGAAACTAACTGCAGCTCTTTGTTGAGTGTTGCAGTCATTTCAGTCACTGTAGTAGCTGACGTGTTTAGTGTTGAGTCATCTACATACATAGACACTCTGGCTTTACTCAAAGTCAGTGGCATGTCGTTAGTAAAAATTCAATGTAGCAACTGCTTACTTGTGGAGGACTACAGGACCCTTTGCTATGAGACTCGAAATTGAGTTCAGGTGCATCCTGTTTCCATTTATTATCCTTGAGATGTATCTTCAACTTGATTGGAGTCCACCTGTAGTAAATTCAATTGATTGGACATGATTTGGAAAGGCACACAKCTGTCTATATAAGGTTCCACAGTTGACACTGCATGTCAGAGCAAAAATCAAGCCATGAGCTCGAAGGAATTGTCTATAGAGCTCTGAGACAGGATTGTGTCGGAGGCACAGATCTGGTGAATGTTACCAAAAACATTTCTGCAGCATTAAAGGTCCCCAAGAACACAGTGGCCTCCATCATTTTTAAATGGAAGAAGTTTGGAACCACCAAGACTCTTCCTAGAGCTTCCCGCACGGCCAAACTGAGCAACCGGGGGAGAAGGGCCTTGGACAGGGAGGTGAACAAGAACCTAATGGTCACTCTGACAGAGCTCCAGATTTCCTATGTGGAGATGGGAAAATCTTCCAGAAGGACAACCATCTCTGCAGCACTCCACCAATCAGGCCTTTATTGTAGAGTGGACAGACTGAAGCCACTCCTCAGTAAAAGGCACATGACAGCTCGCTTGGAGTTTTCCAAAAGGCACCTAAAGACTATCAGACAATGAGAAACAAGATTCTCTGGTCTGATGAAACCAACATTGAACTCTTTGGCCTGAATGCCAAACGTTGAGTCTGGAGGAAACCTGGCACCACGGTGAAGCATGGTGGTGGCAGCATCATGCTGTGGGGATGTTTTTCAGTGGCAGGGACTGGGAGATTAGTCAGGATCGAYCGAAAGATGAACGGAGCAAAGAACAGAGAGATCCTTGATGAAAGCCTGCTCCAGAGCGCTCAGGACCTCAGACTGGGGCGAAGGTTCACCTTCCAACAGGACAATGACCCTAAGCACATAGCCAAGACAACACAGGGGTGGCTTCGGGACAAGTCTTTGAATGTCCTTGAGTGGCGCAGCCAGACCCCGGACTTGAACCCGATCAAACATCTCTGGAGAGACCTGAAAATAGCTGTGCAGTGACGCTGCCCATCCAACCTGACAGACCTTGAGAGGATCTGCAGAGAAGAATGGGAGAAACTCCCCAAATACAGGTGTGCCAAGCTTGTAGCGTCATACCCAATAAGACTCGAGGCTGTAATCGCTGCCAAAGGTGCTTCAACAAAGTACTGAGTAAAGGGTCTGAACACTTATGTAAATGTGATATTTCTGTTTTTTTCTTTGTAATAATTTAGAATAAAGGTCTAAACCTATTTTGATTTGTCGTTATGGAGTATTGTGATGTCATTATGGGGTATTGTGTGTAGATTGATGAGGGAATAAAACAGTTTAACACATTTTAGAATAAGGCTGTAATGTAACAAAATGTTGAAAAAGTCAAGGGGTCTGAATACTTTCCAAATGCACTGTATATCATGTTTTATTGTCACACACTGGATAGGTGCAGTGTAATGTGTTGTTTTACAGGGTCAGCCATGGTAGTATGTCACCCCTGGAGCAAATTAGGATTAAGGGCCTTGCTCAAGGGACATCAAGAGATTTTTCACCTCTCGGGTATTCAAACCAGTGACCTTTTCGGTTACTGACCGTTAGGCTACCTTCAAGTGTTAACCTGATTGCCTGGGTTCTATTTACTTTCTCTCTTGAAGGTTTTCAGTCACTAATGACATTTTGGTTATAAAGAAAATGTGTTTAACTACTGTAGAAGCCACATTTCCCATTCACAGTAGCGTAGGAAATGTAAATACAGCCTGTTCTATATCCAGCCATTTATGTAACATAAATCTAGAGTTAGACAAGTTATAATATAGTAGGCTACACAGATATTCTCAATCAAACATGTCATAAACTGAAATTATGAAATTAGAGGTGTTGCTACAATTCCACTAATTTCACAAAGTCGGGAGTTCCAGTAACAACATGTGGAGCGTTGGATGAGACGTCACAGGCTCCTGGGGTAACAACATGTGGAGCGTTGGATGAGACGTCACAGGCTCCTGGGTCTCGTGGCAAACATGTGAGCGTTGGATGAGAGTCACAGGCTCCTGGGGTAACAACATGTGGAGCGTTTGATGAGACGTCACAGGCTCCTGGGCAACATGTGGAGCGTTGGATGAGACGTCACAGGTCCTGGGCAACAACATGTGGAGCGTTGGATGAGACGTCACAGGCTCCTGGGCAACAACATGTGGAGCGTTGGATGAGACGTCACAGGCTCCTGGCGGGTAACAACATGTGGAGCGTTGGATGAGACGTCACAGGCTCCTGGGTAACATGTGGAGCGTTGGATGAGACGTCACAGGCTCTGGGGCAACAACTGTGGAGCGTTGGATGAGAGTCACAGGCTCCTGGGTAACAACATGTGGAGCGTTGGATGAGACGTCACAGGCTCCTGGGGCAACATGTGGAGCGTGGATGAGACGTCACAGGCTCCTGGGGCAACATGTGGAGCGTTGGATGAGAGTCACAGGCTCCTGGGGCAACAACATGTGGAGCGTTGATGAGACGTCACAGGCTCCTGGGGTAACAACATGTGGAGCGTTGGATGAGACGTCACAGGCTCCTGGGGTAACAACATGTGGAGCGTTGGATGAGACGTCACAGGCTCCTGGGCAACATGTGGAGCGTTGGATGAGACGTCACAGGCTCTGGGGATAACAACATGTGGAGCGTTGGATGAGACGTCACAGGCGTCTGTAACAACATGTGGAGTGTTGGATGAGACGCACAGGCTCCTGGGGCAACATGTGGAGCGTTGATGAGACATCTCAGGCTCCTGGGGCAACATGTGGAGCGTTGGATGAGAGTCACAGGCTCCTGTGGGCAACAACATGTGGAGCGTGGATGAGACGTCACAGGCTCCTGGGGCAACAACATGTGGAGCGTTGGATGAGACATCACAGGCTCCTGGGGTAACAACATGTGGAGCGTTGGATGAGACGTCACAGGCTCCTGGGAACATGTGGAGCGTTGGATGAGACGTCACAGGCTCCTGGGGGCAAAACATGTGGAGCGTTGGATGAGACATCACAGGCTCCTGGGGCAACAACATGTGGAGTGTTGGATGAGACGTCACAGGCTCCTGGGTAACAACATGTGGAGGTTGGATGAGACGTCACAGGCTCCTGGAAACATGTGGAGCGTTGGATGAGACATCACAGGCTCCTGGGGCAACATGTGGAGCGTTGGATGAGACTCACAGGCTCCTGGATAACAACATGTGGAGCGTTGGATGAGACGTCACAGGCTCCTGGGGCAACATGTGGAGCGTTGGATGAGACATCACAGGCTCCTGGGGCAACATGTGGAGCGTTGGATGAGACGTCACAGGCTCCTGGGGCAACATGTGGAGCGTTGGATGAGACGTCACAGGCTCCTGGGGCAACCACTTTGATTACTTTACTTTGTTAGTAATTATCTGTTTTACTGTTAATTGACAGTTAAATGTCATTTGACATTTTGTGATTAACAGTTGGCATGAACTATTGATTTAAATTGTTTGTAAACGTGATGCACAGGTGTTGTTTATCGCATGCACCTGCAGAGCTGTCTTCTATACAACTTCAGGAATGTTCGTTGCTGTGAATGCGTTAGGAGACAATACATGGTCGATCAATGGTATATTTGCATTTTGCAGTTATTCTAACTCATGTAGCCTATACAAGATGCTTTTTTGAGATATGTGTGCGGGAATACCCTAATAACTTACAGGCAAGTTTTCGTTCTGTGTCATGTCTTATCTAATGCAAGGTGCATGTGTAGCCCATGATGTATCATCTAAATCAGGTGACAAGTTGAATTGCAACTGTACAGGCTACTGTGGTAGTAGTCTATATGAGTAGCTGATAACTGGAGATTTTGTCCCTTCCCTTTACTGGTCCCACGGGGGACCAGGATGAATATGTATGAACTTTCCCATTTGTAAGTCGCTCTGGAATAGAGCGTCTGCTAAATGACTTAAATGTAAATGTACTTTCTTTTCTATTCTGGAGCAATTAGTCAGTGAAGTACGTTATCCCCTGTCGGCTGCTGGAAATTATATGTTAAAAAAAAGCCTGTTCTTGACGTTGAGTAAAGCTATCCAGTAGCCTAGTACTGACAGTGTTGCATCACGGCTTGGCATTGAGGGGGAAACCTATGCTTGCCAAGTGGCAATGATGACCTGACCTCATATCTCTGTGCAAAGACAGTGAGACAGCTAAGAGACGACTAAGGTACATTTACGTTTGGTGTGTTGGGTGTATTGGTCATCATGTACAGTACTTTGTCTCGCATGGTAATGGTATTATGAGTTATGAATACAGACTTTCTGAGTAAATATGTCTTGTACCCACAAATCAGTGCAAATCAGTGATGCATTGCCCCCCCCCCCCCCCCCCCTCCTTTTACACTGTTGCTACTCTCTGTTATTATCTATGCATAGTCACTTTAGTAACTCTACCTACATGTACATATTATCTCAAATACCTTGACTAACCGGTGCTCCAGCACATTGACTCTGTACTGGTACCCCCTGTATATACAGTTGAAGTAGGAAGTTTACATACACTTAGGTTGGAGTCATTAAAGCTTGTTTTTCAACCACTCCACAAATTTTTTGCTAAAAAACTAGAGTTTTGGCAAGTCGTTAGGACTTATACTTGTTGCATGACACAAGTAATTTTTCCAACAATTGTTTACAGACAGATTATTTCACTTATAATTCACTGTATCATAATTCCAGTGGGTCAGAAGTTTACAAACACTAAGTGTTTGCAACTACCGGCGTGGCAGATGAGACATTTTACAAATTCGACTGTCGCTGGGCAGAAAAGGAAGGACATGCTAAAAGATACAAACGCCAAATGATTATAGCTGTGTGCCCACGCATCAAAACGTTGGTTTTGTTTAATGAGAAACACATCACACATTGGTAAGAAAAAATATAGTATGTCTTCCTCCAACCGTGGCCAATGCGTCTTGCAGCTGAAATGATTGCCTACCTAAAGTCTAGATAATACTGCTCTGTAAACTGAAGACGCCATATGCTTACAGGTTGGTGGAGGGACTAAGTATGACTTTACAAAGGAGTCAAATGCATACAGATGGACAAACAGGACCTAAAATACAATATATCCCTGCATGATATTCTTCAGGGACCAACTGAACATGGAGGACTGACGAATTTGTTCTTCGAAAGTTGACAAGTTTAAACTACTTGATTTTATAAAGTTTATTGTAATTCCAATTGAATTCACTCTACAATAATGAAGAGTGCCTCAGGAGAATATGTATTTAAATCATTGGGAAAAATGGTTTGAATTAAACACTGCATTCTCTGTTTGTCTCTGTTTTGAATAAAGTAGGTCCATCATGTATCCCATTGTACCGTGCCAAGTCCCAGAGGAATTGCAGCAATTTGCAATCATTTTAGTAGGACACACAGACACAAAGCTGTCTCTTATACACATCTAGATGTGTATAAGAGACTTACTTTACTTTGTTAGTAATTATCTGTTTTACTGTTAATTGACAGTTAAATGTCATTTGACATTTTGTGATTAACAGTTGGCATGAACTATTGATTTAAATTGTTTGTAAACGTGATGCACAGGTGTTGGTTTATCGCATGCACCTGCAGAGCTGTCTTCTATACAACTTCAGGAATGTTCGTTGCTGTGAATGCGTTAGGATGACAATACATGGTCGATCAATGGTATATTTGCATTTTGCAGTTATTCTAACTCATGTAGCCTATACAAGATGCATGTTTTTGAGATATGTGGTGCTGGGAATATACCCTAATAACTTACAGGCAAGTTTTCGTTCTGTGTCATGTCTTATCTAATGCAAGGTGCATGTGTAGCCCATGATGTATCATCTAAATCAGGTGACAAGTTGAATTGCAACTGTACAGGCTACTGTGGTAGTAGTCTATATGAGTAGCTGATAACTGGAGATTTTGTCCCTTCCCTTTACTGGTCCCACGGGGGGACCAGGATGAATATGTATGAACTTTCCAATTTGTAAGTCGCTCTGGATAAGAGCGTCTGCTAAATGACTTAAATGTAAATGTAGGTCTCTGTAGTTCAGTTAGTAGAACATTGGTCCTCTGTAGTTCAGTTAGTAGAACATGGTCCTCTGTAGTTCAGTTAGTAGAACATGGTTCCTCTGTAGTTCAGTTAGTAGAACATGGTTCTCTGTAGTTCAGTTAGTAGAACATGGTCCTCTGTAGTTCAGTTAGTAGAACATGGTCCTCTGTAGTTCAGTTAGTAGAACATGGTCCTCTGTAGTTCAGTTAGTAGAACATGCCTCTGTAGTTCAGTTAGTAGAACATGGTCCTCTGTAGTTCAGTTAGTAGGAACATGGTCCTCTGTAGTTCAGTTAGTAGAACATGGTCCTCTGTAGTTCAGTTTAGTAGAAACACGGTCCT
>NW_019942585.1:15931-23866 GCF_002910315.2 Salvelinus sp. IW2-2015 | reverse complement strand
CTTTCTTTTCTATTCTGGAGCAATTAGTCAGTGAAGTACGTTATCCCTTGTCGGCGCTGGAAATTATATGTAAAAAAAAAAGCCTGTTCTTGACGTTGAGTAAAGCTATCCAGTAGCCTAGTACTGACAGTGTTGCATCACGGCTTGGCATTGAGGGGGAAACCTATGCTTGCCAAGTGCAATGATGACCTGACCTATATCTCTGTGCAAAGACAGTGAGACAGCTAAGAGACGACTAAGGTACATTTACGTTTGTGTGTTGGGTGTATTGGTCATCATGTACAGTACTTTGTCTCGCATGGTAATGGTATTATGAGTTATGAATACAGACTTTCTGAGTAAATATGTCTTGTACCCACAATCAGTGCAAATCAGTGATGCATTGCACCCCCCCCCCCCCCCCCTCCTTTTACACTGTTGCTACTCTCTGTTATTATCTATGCATAGTCACTTTAGTAACTCTACCTACATGTACATATTATCTCAAATACCTTGACTAACCGGTGCTCCAGCACATTGACTCTGTACTGGTACCCCCTGTATATACAGTTGAAGTAGGAAGTTTACATACACTTAGGTTGGAGTCATTAAAGCTTGTTTTTCAACCACTCCACAAATTTCTTGCTAACAAACTAGAGTTTTGGCAAGGCGGGTCCTCTGTAGTTCAGTTAGTAGAACATGGTCCTCTGTAGTTCAGTTAGTAGAACGTGGTCCTCTGTAGTTCAGTTAGTAGAACATGGTCCTCTGTAGTTCAGTTAGTAGAGCATGGTCCTCTGTAGTTCAGTTAGTAGAACATGGTCCCCGTAGTGTAACCCATACCTAAAATGTATGACTTTAAGTCGCTTTGGATAAAAGTGTTTGCTAAATGGCATTTATTATTATTATATTATTATTATTACTATTATTATTATATTAGCCATCGTTTGAGTATTGTAAGGTTACAACATTACTCAAACACAACATTATTTCTTAGACCATAATATGGACCAATGCATAACTGTGACCATCTTGAGGCCATCTTGCCACTTTCCACTAATGTTATGGAGCCTGAACAAAATGCATATTGTTTCACAACAGATGCACGCTGAGATGTGAACGTTTCATTGACCCACCTAGATTCCTTTTACTGATGGCCTTTGGCACGAGATGTGTAAGCTCAGAGAAAACAGGAAACCTCAGAGTCAATGGACAAATTCTTACATTTCCATGTGTGATGAGGAACTTCCACAAGCCATGGTAGGGAATGTGTGGGTGCATTGGAAACCACACAGATGGCAAACAGCTGCAGAGCCTCATTATACAACACCACAATACCACAATACTGCAATACCACAATACTGCAATACCACAGAACTGCAATACTACAATACTGCAATAAGACAATACTGCAATACTACAATACTCCAATACTCCAATACCCCAGTACTACAATACTCCAATGCTACACTTCTACAATACTAGAATAACACAATACTACAATACCACAATACTACAATGCCACAATACTACAATACCACAATATTACAATACCACGTCTGGAGAGAAATCGCAGGGTTTCCAACAGTGGAGGCTGTAGGAGGACTCACTGTGATGTCTGGAATGGCATAAATGGAACGGTATCAAACACATCAAACACATGGAAACCACATGTTCAACACCGTTCCGTGCATGCAATACAAGCAAAGAGACGCATGAGGTTGTGGAGAAATAGCTGGAACCAAAAGTGTTCTACTTGGCCACAAAAGGGTTCTACCTGACACCAAAAAGGGTTCTTCAAATGGTTCTCCTATGGGGACAGCCGAATAACCCGTTTTGTTCTACATAGCACCTTTTATTCGAAGAGTATATGTCATGTGCTCCGGGCCAGTGACGTAAGGGCTAATCGGCAGTGACCGGGGGAGAAAACAAACATTGTTCATTGTCTTTGCAAAACGGGACTAATGTGAAAAGCCTTGTAATAGATTAGGATGTCAGTCAGAAGATGATGGTTCAAGAAAGAACATTTGGAAAGTGTTTTTGGAGGTGGATATGGCTACTCAAAATGACTCAAACAGGCCACAATTCATTGATATGTTTTATTTTTATTCCTGATTTACAGTTATGGTGCTGTGATTATCACTGATGGACAATGTGGAGGTTTAGTGGCATCATCAATGTAGTAAGATGAAGGAAAATGGATGCAAAGGGATGATTTACGAGGGATTTAACATCCCTGGGAATGTCCTGAGTGCCCTCTCCCTCTCCTAGGACCTGCAGTTAAAGCCAGGCTGTAGCATTTTACTACCTGTGCTACAATTTTACAAGGGCGCTGGAGTAGTGAATAGAGACCAGCAATGGACATGCTGAAGTAGTGAATGGAGGACAGCATTGGACACGCTAGAGTGGTGAATGGAGGCCAGCATTGGACAAGCTAGAGTAGTGAACGGAGGCCAGCATTGGACACTCTAGAGTGGTGAATGGAGGCCAGCATTGGACAAGCTAGAGTGGTGAATGGAGGTCCAGCATTGGACACACTAGAGTGGTGAATGGAGGCCAGCATTGGACACGCTAGAGTGGTGAATGGAAGCCAGCATTGGACAAGCTAGAGTGGTGAATGGAGGCCAGCATTGGACAAGCTAGAGTGGTGAATGGAGGCCAGCATTGGACATACAGCCCCACAGGTCTAATGGCCAGGACCCACAAAACAGACCACAAGTCTAATGGCAGGACCCACAAAACAGACCTCAGGTCTAATGGCAGGACCCCACAAAACAGACCACAGGTCTAATGGCAGGACCCACAAAACAGACCACAGGTCTAATGGCAGGACCCACATAACAGACCACAGGTCTAATGGCAGGACCCCACAAAACAGACCACAGGTCTAATGGCAGGACCCCACATAACAGACCTCAGGTCTAATGGCAGGACCCCACATAACAGACCACACGTCTAATGGCAGGACCCCACAAAACAGACCACACGTCTAATGGCAGGACCCCACAAAACAGACCTCAGGTTAATGGCAGGACCCCACAAAACAGACCCAGGTCTAATGGCAGGACCCACAAAACAGACCACAAGTCTAATGGCAGGACCCACACAAAACAGACCACACATCTAATGGCAGGACCCCACAAAACAGACCTCAGGTCTAATGGCAGGACCCCACAAAACAGACCTCAGGTCTAATGGAGGACCCCACAAAACAGACCACAGGTCTAATGGCAGGACCCACAAAACAGACCACAGTCTAATGGCAGGACCCCACAAACAGACCACAGGTCTAATGGCAGGACCCCAAAAAGACCACAGCTATGCAGGACCCACATAACAGACCTCAGGTCTAATGGCAGGACCCCACATAACAGACCACACGTCTAATGGCAGGACCCCACAAAACAGACCACACGTCTAATGGCAGGACCCCACAAAACAGACCTCAGGTCTAATGGCAGGACCCCACAAAACAGACCTCAGGTCTAATGGCAGGACCCACAAAAACAGACCACAAGTCTAATGGCAGGACCCCACAAAACAGACCACACATCTAATGGCAGGACCCCACAAAACGACCTGAGGTCTAATGGCAGGACCCCACAAAACAGACCTCAGGTCTAATGGCAGGACCCCACAAACAGACCTCAGGTCTAATGGCAGGACCCCACAAAACAGACCACACATCTAATGGCAGGACCCCACAAAACAGACCACACGTCTAATGGCAGGTCCCCACAAAACAGACCACAGGTCTAATGGCAGGACCCCACAAAACAGACTACAGGTCTAATGGCAGGACCCACAAAACACACCTCAGGTCTAATGGCAGGACCCCACAAAACAGACCTCAGGTCTAATGGCAGGACCCCACAAAACAGACTACAGGTCTAATGCAGGACCCCACAAAACAGACTACAGTCTAATGGCAGGACCCCACAAAACAGACCTCAGGTCTAATGGCAGGACCCACAAAACAGACCACACGTCTAACGGCAGGACCCCACATAACAGACCGCAGGTCTAATGGCAGGACCCCACAAAACAAACAGACCTAATGTCTTCGGCATAACGAAAAGATATCTCCCTTACCAAGAACCTTTCATAAGGGTCTGGAAGAAACAAAGTGAGATTTGGGTTTTGACAAGGGGAGAGTTTTGGTTTTCAACCAATGGCCAGTACAATTTCCTGACACATGCTGTTTTATTTATGTATTTTTATGTACTTTATTTAGGCTATGCCTGGTTGCTCTCTGATTTTTATTTATTCATTATTTAACTTTATTTAACTAGGCAAGTCAGTTAATAACAAATTCTTATTTACAATAACGCCCTACCCCGTCAAACCATCACCGGACAACTCTGGGACAATTGTGCGCCGCCCTATGGGACTCCCAATCACGGCCGGTTGTGATACAGACTGGAATCAAACCAGGGTCTGTAGTGATGCCTCTAATGCTGAGATGCAGTACCTTAGACCGCTGTGTCACTCGGGAGCCCAAGTTGCATCTGTCCCACTCGTTGCATGCAACACAACAGAGATGAAAGCAAGTGGAGTTGAGATTCAAAACAGTAGTAGTGTAGAGGCTGTGTGAGAGTGAGTTAGTGTAGAGGCTGTGTGAGAGTGAGTTAGTGTAGAGGCTGTGTGAGAGTGAGTTAGTGTAGAGGCTGTGTGAGAGTGAGTTAGTGTAGAGGCTGTGTGAGAGTGAGTTAGTGTAGAGGCTGTGTGAGAGTGAGTTAGTGTAGAGGCTGAGTCAAATCAAATCAAATCAAATCAAATTTTATTAGTCACATACACATGGTTAGCAGATGTTAATGCGAGTGTAGCGAAATGCTTGTGCTTTCTAGTTCCGACAATGCAGTAATAACCAACAGTAATCTAACCTAACAATTCCACACTACTACCTTACACACACACACAAGTGTAAAGGGATAAAGAATATGTACATAAAGATATATGAATGAGTGGTGGTACAGAACGGCATGGCAGATGCAGTAGATGGTATAGAGTACGGTATATACGTATGAGATGAGTACTGTAGGGTATGTAAACATAAAGTGGCATAGTTTAAAGTGGCTAGTGGTACATGTATTGCATAAAGATGGCAAGATGCAGTAGATGATATAGAGTACAGTATATACATATGAGATGGGTAATGTAGGGTATGTAAACATTGTATTAAGTGGCATTGCTAAAGTGGCTAGTGGTACATTTTTACATAATTTCCATCAATTCCCATTTTTAAAGTGGCTGGAGTTGAGTCAGTATGTTGGCAGCGGCCGCTAAATGTTAGTGGTGGCTGTTTAACAGTCTGATGGCCTTGAGATAGAAGCTGTTTTTCAGTCTCTCGGTCCCTGCTTTGATGCACCTGTACTGACCTCGCCTTCTGGATGATAGCGGGTGAACAGGCAGTGGCTTGGGTGGTTGTTGTCCTTGATGATCTTTATGGCCTTCCTGTGACATCGGGTGGTGTAGGTGTCCTGGAGGGCAGGTAGTTTGCCCCTGGTGATGCGTTCTGCAGACCTCACTACCCTCTGGAGAGCCTTACGGTTTGTGGGCGGGCAGTTGCCGTACCAGGCGGTGATACAGCCCGACAGGATGCTCTCGATTGTGCATCTGTAGAAGTTTGTGAGTGCTTTTGGTGACAAGCCGAATTTCTTCAGCCTCCTGAGGTTGAAGAGGCGCTGCTGCGCCTTCTTCACAACGCTGTCTGTGTGGGTGACCAATTCAGTTTGTCCGTGATGTGTACACCGAGGAACTTAAAACTTTCCACCTTCTCCACTACTGACCCGTCGATGTGGATAGGGGGGTGCTCCCTCTGCTGTTTCCTGAAGTCCACAATCATCTCTTTGTTTTGTTGACGTTGAGTATGAGGTTATTTTCCTGACACCACACTCCGAGGGCCCTCACCTCCTCCCTGTAGGCCGTCTCGTCGTTGTTGGTATTCAAGCCTACCACTGTAGTGTCATCCGCAAACTTGATGATTGAGTTGGAGGCGTGCATGGCCACGCAGTCGGGGTGAACGGGGGAGTACAGGAGAGGGCTCAGAACGCACCCTTGTGGGGCCCAGTGTTGGGTCGGGTGGAGATGTTGTTACCTACCCTCACCACCTGGGGGCGGCCCGTCAGGAAGTCCAGGACCCAGTTGCACAGGGCGGGGTCGAGACCAGGGTCTCGAGCTTGATGACGAGTTTGGAGGGTACTATGGTGTTAAATGCTGAGCTGTAATCGATGAACAGCATTCTCACATGGGTATTCCTCTTGTCCAGATGGGTTAGGGCAGTGTGCAGTGTGGTTGCGATTGCGTCGTCTGTGGACCTATTGGGTCGGTAAGCAAATTGGAGTGGGTCTAGGGTGTCCGGTAGGGTGGAGGTGATATGGTCCTTGACTAGTCTCTCAAAGCACTTCATGATGACGGAAGTGAGTGCTACGGGGCGGTAGTCGTTTAGCTCAGTTACCTTAGTTTTCTTGGGAACAGGAACAATGGTGGCCCTCTTGAAGCATGTGGGAACAGCAGACTGGGATAAGGATTGATTGAATATGTCCGTAAACACACCAGCCAGCTGGTCTGCGCATGCTCTGAGGACGCGGCTGGGAATGCCGTCTGGGCCTGCAGCCTTGCGAGGGTTAACACGTTTAAATGTTTTACTCACCTCGGCTGCAGTGAAGGAGAGCCCGCAGGTTTTGGTAGGGGGCCGTGTCAGTGGCACTGTATTGTCCTCAAAGCGGGCAAAAAAGTTGTTTAGCCTGTCTGGGAGCAAGACATCCTGGTCCTCGACGGGGCCGGTTTTCTTTTTGTAATCCGTGATTGACTGTAGACCCTGCCACATACCTCTTGTGTCTGAGCTGTTGAATTTCGACTCGATTTTGTCTCTGTACTGAGACTTAGCCTGTTTGATTGCCTTGCGGAGAGAATAGCTACACTGTTTGTATTCGGTCATGCTTCCGGTCACTTTGCCCTGGTTAAAAGCAGTGGTTCGCGCTTTCAGTTTCACGCGAATGCTGCCGTCAATCCACGGTTTCTGGTTTGGGAATGTTTTTATCGTTGCTGTGGGTACGACATCGTCAATGCACTTCCTAATGAACTCGCTCACCGAATCAGCATATTCGTCAATATTGTTGTGGACGCGATGCGGAACATATTCCAATCCGCGTGATCGAAGCAGTCTTGAAGCGTGGATTCAGATTGGTCGGACCAGCGTTGAACAGACCTGAGCGCGGGAGCTGTTGTTTGAGTTTCTGTTTGTAGGCTGGAATCAACAAAAATGGAGTCGTGGTCAGCTTTTCCGAAGGGGGGCGGGGGAGGGCTTATAAGCGTCGCGGAAATTAGTATAACAATGGTCTAGTGTTTTTCCAGCCCTGGTAGCACAATCGATATGCTGATAGAATTTAGGGAGTTTTGTTTTTAGATTAGCCTTGTTAAAATCCCCAGCTACGATGAATGCAGCCTCAGGGTGTGTGGTTTCCAGTTTACAAGAGTCAGATAAAGTTCGTTCAGGGCCATCGATGTGTCTGCTTGGGGGGAATGTATACGGCTGTGATTATGATTGACGAGAATTCCCTTGGTAGATAATGCGGTCGACATTTGATTGTGAGGAGTTCTAGATCAGGTGAACAGAACGACTTGAGTTCTTGTGTGTTGTTATGATGATCACACCACTTCTCGTTAATCATAAGGCATACCCCCCGCCCCTCTTCTTACCGGAAAGATGTTTGTTTTCTGTCGGCGCGATGCATGAAGAAACCAGCTGGCTGCACCGACTCCGTTAGCGTCCCTTGAGTTAGCCATGTTTCCGTGAAGCAGAGCACGTTGCAATCCCTGATGTCTCTCTGGAATGCTACCCGTGCTCGGATTTCACCAACCTTATTGTCAAGAGACTGGACATTGGCGAGTAGTATGCTAGGGAGTGGAGCGCGATGTGCCCGTCTCCGAAGCCTGACCACGAGACCGCCACGTTTT
>NW_019942585.1:0-15134 GCF_002910315.2 Salvelinus sp. IW2-2015 | reverse complement strand
CGCTAGAGTGGTGAATGGAGGCCAGCATTGGACAAGCTAGAGTGGTGAATGGAGGCCAGCATTGGACAAGCTAGAGTGGTGAATGGAGGCCAGCATTGGACAAGCTAGAGTGGTGAATGGAGGCCAGCATTGGACAAAGCTAGAGTGGTGAAGGAGGCCAGCATTGGACACGCTAGAGTGGTGAATGGAGGCCAGCATTGGACAAGCTAGAGTGGTGAATGGAGGCCAGCATTGGACAAGCTAGAGTGGTGAATGGAGGCCAGCATTGGACAAGCTAGAGTGGTGAATGGAGGCCAGCATTGGACACGCTAGAGTGGTGAATGGAGGCCAGCATTGGACAAGCTAAGTGGTGAATGGAGGCCAGCATTGGACAAGCTAGAGTGGTGAATGGAGGCCAGCATTGGACCGCTAGAGTGGTGAATGGAGGCCGCATTGGACGTGCTAGAGTGGTGAATGGAGGCCGCATTGGACAAGCTAGAGTAGTGAATGGAGGCCGGCATTGGACAAGCTAGAATAGTGAACGGAGGCAGCATTGGACAAGCTAGATGGTGAATGGAGGCCAGCATTGGACAGCTAGAGAATAGTGAATGGAGGCCAGCATTGGACACGCTAGAGTGGTGAATGGAGGCGGCATTGGACAAGCTAGAGTGTGAATGGAGGCCGCATTGGACAAGCTAGAGTGGTGAATGGAGGCCGCATTGGACATGCTAGAATAGTGAATGGAGGCCGGCATTGGACAAGCTAGAGTGGTGAATGGAGGCCGGCATTGGACAAGCTGAGTGGTAAATGGAGGCCAGCATTGGACATGCTAGAATAGTGAATGGAGGCCAGCTCTGGAGTAGAGAAAATAGACCAGCATTGGACACGTTGGAGTAGAGAAAATAGACCAGCATTGGACACGTTGGAGTAGAGAAAATAGACCAGCATTGGACACGTTGGAGTAGAGAAAATAGACCAGCATTGGACACGTTGGAGTAGAGAAAATAGACCAGCATTGGACACGTGGGAGTAGAGAAAATAGCCAGCATTGGACATGTTGGAGTAGAGAAAATAGGCCAGCATTGGACATGTTGAGTAGAGAAATAGGCCAGCATTGGACACGCTGGAGTAGAGAAAATAGGCCAGCATTGGACACGCTGGAGTAGTGAATAGAGGCCAGCATTGGACATGTTTCCCCTTTCTCCTCCACTCGGATTTACCTCCGTGTCTGATGCTTGAACTCAGTCCAATCCTTCACCTTAAAGAACTCAACCATCTTGAGAGGCAGAGAGCTGCATATCCCTGTGACTCAGAACAGCCTTGTTCACAAACCTGTTATTTACTCAATGCAGTTTCTAAGCGTAAGTGACATAAATGGCCACTAGGAGGCCCCCAACCAAATCTTTTCTTTTCTTATTTTATTAGTCGGTAGTGTCTCAACTTACTGTTAGTTAGAATGGTAGAATACACAACGGGCAATTTCAAGAGGGGGGCAACTAAAATGTTTTCAAGAGTGGGGCCACTAAATGTTTCAAGAGGGGGACCACTAAAATGTTTTCAAGAGGGGGCCACTAAAATGTTTTCAAGAGGGGACCACTAAAATGTTTTCAAGAGGGGGCCACTAAAATGTTTTCAAGAGGGGGGCCACTAAAATGTTTTCAAGAGGGGGCCTTCTAAAATGTTTTCAAGAGGAGGGCCACTAAAATGTTTTCAAGAGGGGGGAACTAAAATGTTTTCAAGAGGGGGGCAACTAAAATGTTTTCAAGAGGGGCAACTAAAATGTTTTCAAGAGGGGGGCCACTAAAATGTTTTCAAGAGGGGCTAAAATTTTTCAAGAGGGGGGCCACTAAAATGTTTTCAAGAGGGGGGCCACTAAAATGTTTTCAAGAGGGGGGCAACTAAAATGTTTTCAAGAGGGGGCCACTAAAATGTTTTCAAGAGGGGGGCACTAAAATGTTTTCAAGAGGGGGGCCACTAAAATGTTTCAAGAGGGGTGATCTCTCTCTCCCCTTTTTCGGCGTCGCACAGGGTCGCCGGCTGGGATCAGATCCATTGTATTGGGTGGAAGGCAAAACGCTGGATCCGTTTCGGGAAAGTCATATTCCTGGTAGGAACGATGATGAGTTGACGTTAATCGTATATTCAGTAGTTCCTCCCGACTGTATGTAATGAAACCTAAGATTACCCGGGGTACCGATGTAAGAAATAACACGTAAAAAAACAAAATACTGCATATTTTCCAAGGAACACGAAGCGAGGCGGCCATCTCTTTTCGGCGCCGGAAGTATCAGTTTTTGTTGTGAGAGTGAGTTAGTGTTAGAGGCTGAGTGGATGAGTTAAGACTTACAGAAAACGTTTGACCTCTGTCATTGCCAACAAAGGGTATATAACAAAGTATTGAGATAAACTTTTGTTATTGACCAAATACTTATTTTCCACCATAATTTGCAAATAAATTCATTAAAAATCCTACAATGTGATTTTCTCGATTTTTTTTTCTCATTTTGTCTGTCATAATTGAAGTGTACCTATGATGAAAATTACAGGCCTCTCTCATCTTTTTAAGTGGGAGAACTTGCACAACTGGTGGCTGACTAAATACTTTTTTGCCCCACTGTATATGGGTATGATGGGAATGATGGTGTATGGGTATATGGGTATGATGGGTATATGGGTATGATGGGTATATGGGTATGATGGGTATATGGGTATGATGGGTATATGGTATATGGGTATGATGGGTATGATGGGTATATGGGTATGATGGGTATGATGGGTATATGGGTATGATGGGTATATGGGTATGATGGGTATGATGGGTATGATGGGTATATGGGTATGATGGGTATATGGGTATGATGGGTATGATGGGTATGATGGAAATAAACACATTTCTTTCACAGGATGATGAGAGGGTAAATGAAGTCTACGGAATGTTTCCTCTCTTCTCTTTAACCATTTATTGTCTGCATTGAGAGTGTCACTGACTGTGTATCTGACCCAGTGTCTCCTGGGCTGTGAGTCCACAGTGTAAGAATGTGACTGTCTTAATGGCAGGCTTGGTCCTCCTGAACCTATGGAACAGTACAGCATCACCCGCCCCACTGTAACTTTACTGGACTTGTCTGTCTGTCTGTCTGTCTGTTGTTGTCTGTCTGTCTGTCTGTCTGTCTGTCTGTCTGTCTGTCTGTCTGTCTGTCTGTCTGTCTGTCTGTCTGTCTGTCTGTCTGTCTGTCTGTCTGTCTATCTGTCTGGTTTTAGACATTTTTGCAAATGTATTGAAAATGAAATACAGAAATATCTTGTAAATCTCATTTATAAGTATTCACACCCCCGAGTCAATACATGTTAGAATCACCTTCGGCAGTGATTACAGCTTTGAGTCTTTCTGGGTAAGTCTCTAATATAGTAATACTCAAAGCAAAAAAAATGTTAACCTTTAATTGACAATATGTAGAATCTATGAGAATAGAAAGATGTACAACTTTTGTGAAACCTCACAGCACAGTTGAAACAAATATGTCAAATAGAAACCAAAACGACATGGTGTTCAAAGATAGATTGGAGGGGTTGAGGGTAGCTGAAGGTTGTGTCTGTAAAATGTATATATATATGTATAAGCAGGAAGTAGAAGCCTAAGTGATGTCGTCCATTAGTTACTCCAATTAGGGGAGTGGAGGTAGGGTTAAGGTAAAATAGTAAAATACAAATACAAATATATATACAGTACCAGTCAAAAGCTTGGACACCTACTCATTACAGGTTTATTTTAAATGTTTACTATTTTCTACATTGTAGAATAATAGTGAAGACATCAACACTATGCAATTGCACATATGGAATCATGTAGTAACCAAAAAAAGTTTTAAACAAATCAAATCAATATATTTTATATTTGAGATTCTTCAAAGTAGCCACCCTTTGCCTTGCTGACAGTTTTACACACTCTTGGCATTCTCTCAACCAGCTTCATGAGGTATTCACCTGAAATGCATTTTAATTAACAGGTGTGCCTTGTTAAAAGTTAATTTGGGGAATTTCTTTCCTTCTTAATGCGTTTGAGCCAATCAGTTGTGTTGTGACAAGGTAGGGGTGGTATACAGAAGATAGTCCTATTTGGTAAAAGACCAAGTCCATATTATGGCAAGAACAGTTCAAATAAGCAAAGAGAAACTGGCTCTCATGAGGACCGCCACAGGAAAGGAAGACCCAGAGTTAACTCTGCTGCAGAGTATAAATTCATTAGAGTTACCAGCCTCAGAACTTGCAGCCCAAATAAATGCTTCACAGAGTTAAAGTAAAAGTCACATCTCAACATACACTGTTCAAAGGAGACTGCGTGAATCAGGCCGTCATGGTCAAATTGCTGCAAAGAAACCACTACTAAAGGAGACCAATAAGAAGAAGAGACTTGCTTGAGCCAAGAAACACGAGCAATGGACATTAGACCGGTGTAAATCTGTCCTTTAGTCTGATGAGTTCAAATTTGATATTTTTGGTTTCAACCGCCGTGTCTTTGTGAGATGCATGGTATGTGAATGGATGATCTCCGCATGTATGGTTCCCACCGTGAAGCATGGAGGAGGTGTGATGGTGTGGGGGTGCTTTGCTGGTGACACTGTCATTGATTTATTTAGAGTTCAAGGCACACTTAACCAGTATGGCTACCACAGCATTCTGCAGCGATTTGCCATCCCATCTGGTTTGAGCTTAGTGGGACTATCATTTGTTTTTCAACAGGACAATGACCCAACACACCTCCAGGCTGTGTAAGGGCTATTTGACCAAGAAGGAGAGTGATGGAGTGCTGTATTAGATGACCTGGCCTCCACAATCACCCAACCTCAACCCAATTGAGATGGTTTGAGATGAGTTGGACCGCAGAGTGAAGGAAAAGCAGCCAACAAGTGCTCAGCATATGTGGGAATTCCTTCAAGGCTGTTGGAAAAGCATTCCAGGTGAAGCTTGTTGAGAGAATGCCATGAGTGTGCAAAGCTGTCATCAAGGCAAAGGGTGGCTACTTTGAATAATCTCAAATATAAAATATGTTTTGATTTGTTTAATTCTTTTTTGGTTACTACATGATTCCATATGTGTTATTTCATAGTTTTGATGTCTTCGCTATTATTCTACAATGTAGAAAATAGTAAAAATAAAGAAAAACCCTTGAATGAGTAGATGTGTCCAAACTTTTGACTGGTACTGTTTATATATATATATATATATGTCTGTCTCACTTTCTATTACACCTGATTCCTGTTATCTTTCTTTAGCTTCCTGCTTCCTGTGCCTTTATTGTATGAGAAAAAGACTTCTGATAGATTGTTTAGTCTTCTCCCCTGCGGTGGCTTTGACACCAGAGCTTAAAACTTTTCAATTATCTGCGACAGGCCCTGCAACCACATCCTGTGTGATTTATTACACTGAGTACATTCTAGAAGTGTGTGCGGGCAGGAATTGCTGTAGATCGTCAATCATTAGATAGACCGTCCATTATTACTGCAGTATTTATTTGAACAATCTTTTATTCAAAACAAAATGAGATGATAGAAAATGTTTTTTTCTCATCCTCCTGAGCATATGTCACTTGTGAATTATGATCAATCACAAGTTCATGGTTGTGGAAGAGCCCGTGGAGGTTTTAATGCCAATGTGACCTGTTGTACAGGGTCTCCGAGCCAAGATAGGAAGAACAGGACAACCAGGCCCTGACGGTAAGTCTGTGAGTACACATCAACGTCTCCTAACAGCATACTGTATGATAACAACATTATCAATCCCCCATCAGACGACCTCCATATGTTGGGAGACGTTTGGGGAACATTTTGAAATATGATTTGACATAACGGAAGAGAGAGTCACAGATATCTTTTCCCGCTTAGGCAACACGTAGCCTGTACATCAGGGCTCTCCAAACCCTGTTCCTGTAGTTGTCACTCCAACCCCAGTTGTAACTAACCTGATTCAACCAGCTAATTATTAGAATCAGGTGTGGTAGATTAGGGTTGGAGCGAAAACCTACAGGACGGTAGCTCTCCTGACAACAGAGTTGGTAAGTCCAGCCGTACATTATACTGACCCTGTGATTGTTTTTTCTCCATGGCTACTTATTTATTTACCAGGGAAACCAAGGTGGGCCTGGTGAGTCTGGAGAACCTGCATTATCGGGCGAAACAGTGAGGTTTCTAGACAGTCTAAAACTCTGCCAACTGTAAAACCTTTAACACTCAGGAATAATGTTTTATTCAGTTTTAATAATACTGTCATTAAATCAAACAGTTGTGGTTGTTATGCTAACGGTTATCATATCCAGGATGTGTATGGGGACTATTCAGGACTCAAACCCACCACAACAGTAGCTATTGCACCATGCCTGTAACCACTGCAGGGTCTTGTTTAATAGCATGATAAACCTATTAAAGCTGAGAGACTATAGAATAGAAGTGCTTGTTTCTTCTTCATGACCCACACAGGGTGAACTGGGCCCACTAGGACCATGCAGGGCTCCAGGCCTGACTGGTGGCAAAGTAAGCTCCCCTCCTCTGTGTGAATGTGCATGGTTTGGATCGACACATTTGGAATTTGAATAACCATCTAACATGTTCCAACTGTGTATCCATGCAGGGCGAGAAAAGGGGATCCAGGGCTGCCAAGGAAACCGGGCCCGCCAGGACCAAAGGTGAGGCTCCCAACCCGACTTCAACCCACTGTGCCAGGGGACGAGACGAGGCAAACGGCCCCCACACCACCACCACCTCCACAGCCCTGTCTGAAGCACCACAATGGTGCTCTGTATACCAATCATGTTCGGGCTGTTCACGACCAGTGTTTAAGAGGGTTTAAACAGATGGCAAGGTTCATTAGAAACAACACAGTGCAGCAGTTACACAGTTCAGGCCCCTTTAGACCAGATGGGGAGGGAATGTAGCATATCAAAAACTTCCAGAAATGGAGAGAGAAAAAAAGAGTCAACACTTTAAGGCCAAGAGAGTTATTTGATTTTTCAGCAATGCCTCATTGTGCTTTGTGAAAATATTGTCTTTCATATTCAAGGGTCCTGCCGCCTCACGATTAAACATTGGCTCTGTCGGAATGCCAGGGAAAAGGGTAAGGGTCGAAGACGTTTATGCCTTGGCCTCCAGACCTTTTCCTAACAATAGACATACAGTATTCAATGAAGTGAAACATCTTTGTTACTAACCCAGTAACCTGTATCTTAAACAACATATCTTCTCCCAGATGAGAGGGGAGAAACCGGACCTCCGGGAGAGATTGGACCAATGGTACGATCAGGTTTTGGTCCTTTGTTTATCTATGGTCACCACCCCAAAAATCTGGTCGTTTGTTATTATCTTTGGCAGTCTGTCAGATTCGGAACTTGGCTTCTTAGTTTGACCTTGACAAAAGCTCTCGTGTACAAAGCTGTTGATAAAATAGTATGTGTTGCCATAAATTAAATACGTTGGCCTGTTCCTCCACCATTGATGACTGCATATGATTCTTATATTAGTTCTTCATACAAAAAACTGCTAAACATTCAACTCAATGCCCATTACTAACAGCTGAGGGTTTCCAGGGTATGTCTCATCTCACAAGATGGTCAAACTGACAGAAGGGGGGTAGCTAACTGTCACCCAAGTCTCAGTACTTATTATGGTGTCTGACTGCTCATCTTGATCCCGTCATCAATGGGGGATGACTAACAGTCTAGCTCACAGCAGTGGTTCTGGGTCATGACTAACAGTCTAACTCACAGCAGTGGTTCTGGGTCATGACTAACAGTCTAACTCACAGCAGTGGTTTCTGGGGGATGACTACAGTCTAACTCACAGCAGTGGTTCTTGTCATGATCAAGAAGCCAAACTCACAGCAGTGGTTCTGGGTGATGATCAAGTCCAACTACAGCAGTGGTTCTGGGTATGATCAAAAGCCCAACTCACAGCAGTTCTGTGGATGATCAAAGAAGCCCAACTCAAGCAGTGTTCTGGGTATGATCAAAGAGCCCCCAACTCCACAGCAGTGGTTCTGGTCATGATCAAAGAGCCCAAACTCACAGCAGTGGTTCTGGTATGATCAAAGAGCCCAACTCACAGCAGTGGTTCTGGGTCTATGATCAAAGAGCCCAACTCACAGCAGTGGTTCTGGGTATGATCAAAGAGCCAACTCACAGCAGTGGTTTCTGGGTCATGATTCAAAGAGCCCAACTCACAGCAGTGGTTCTGGGTCATGATCAAAAGCCCAACTCACAGAGTGGTTCTGGGTCATGACTACAGTCTAACTCACAGTAGTGTTCTGGTCATGATCAAAGAGCCCAACTCACAAGCAGTGGTTCTGGGTCATGACTAATCAGGTCTAACTCACAGCAGTGTTCTGGGTCATGAATCAAAGCTAAACTCACAGCAGTGGTTCTGGGTCATGGACTAACAGTCTAACTCACAGCAGTGGTTCTGGGTTATGACAACAGTCTAAACACAGCAGTGGTTTGGGTGATGACTAACAGTCTAACTCACAGCAGTGGTTCTGGGTGTGATGACTAACAGTCTAACTCACACAGTAGTGTTCTGGGTGTGAACTAACAGTCTAACTCACGTAGTGGTTGGGTGATGACTAACAGTCTAACTCACAGCAGTGGTTCTGGGTCATGACTAACAGTCTAACTCACAGCAGTGGTTCTGGGTCATGACTAACAGTCTAACTCACAGCAGGGCTGTGAATCCTAATTGGAGACTTTATTACCCCAATTGTGGAGGTACGATTGACATTTTAGTCATTTATCAGATGTTCTTATCCAGAGCAACTTACAATATGTGAATGAATCTTAAGATAGCTAGGTGAGACAACCACGGTTCTTTTGTTCTTCAGTTAGACATAGGGGAAAGTGTAGGCTACAATTGAGTGGGCTTGCTGCTTGCCCAGTCCTCTCTGTATGTCCGCACCCTGTTTGAAGTGGAAGTGGAGGGGCTCATTTCTGTAATTGTGTTTGATTTGGGAGGGATTTGGCATTGAACTGTTCTTGTCCATTTTGTTCTGAAGAGGTCTTTGTTTTCCATACAGGGGGGACCGGGAGTGTCGGGCAAAGATGGACCGATCGGGCCGGTGGAACCAAAAGTGAGTCTAATCCTCTACTTCCTACTCCATTAAAAATATCTTCACTTTATTGTTGTTTCTCGAGGCTTGGGCAGCAATGACAGAATGCTGGCCTCATTCTGTTTCTAATTAGTTATCAGTGTAGTTAGTTACTGCGTCATTGCATGAAACAGCATTCTATCCCAGTAACTACATTGACTACGTTGTGCTTTTTCCACAATGTACAGTGTGAAAATAAGAGGTTTAMTAGAATAATATGAAAGCATTAACACGTTGCCAGGTAATTACTTCACACCTCAGCGGTGTGAGAAGYCATTAAGCTGAAGGCCGTGTGACTTCAACCGCTGAGGTGTCCAGTAATTACCTGGCAACGTGTTAATGCTTTCATGTTGTTATAAAAAAGGATCCTCATGAAAATATTTGTTTCATCATCTTTGGGTTGCGAGAGTACGTTTCACTTCTGATATTAATGTAAACCCCAGCACTCTTCTGACTGTTGCCATGTCACTACACTACAAAAAATAGTTCTCCCAATCCACTGACTGACATCATGCAGCACCGGCCATTGAATTGAATGTCATTTAATTATGGTAACTACCGTTATCTGATTTAAATATGTGTTCCATTCACGAGAATAAGTTGGTACGTAGTTCCTGGGTTCCAAAACAAGTTGAAAACATAGCATGGAATATACACTTAGTTACATTCATGCGTAGACAGACATTGAAATCAGAAGCTTCAAGCTTTAGAAAGTTGTTTATTGTCTCAAGATTGATAAACATTTGACACGATTGATATTATCACAGAACATGTTCAAAGTTGGAGGAACAGCGAATCTCTGGTTCCTGTAACAGCCTATGTGCCCATAAAGCTCCTGGGGGAAAAGACTCACGGTTGGCTACTACTATTCGCCAATGGACTAGCATGATAGCTAGCTAGCTACATTTCAGCATAGAGAATTTTTTATTTATTTAACCTTTATTTAACTAGGCAAGTCAGTTAAGAACAACTTCTTATTTACAATGACGGCCTAGGAACWGTGGGTTAACTGCCTTGTTCAGGGGTAGAACTGCATATTTTTACCTTGTCAGCTTGAGGATTTGATCAAGCAACCTTTCGGTTACTGGCCCAACGCTCTAACCACGAGGCTACCTGCCACCTCTACACTCTAACCACTAGGCTACCTGCCACCTCTACACTCTAACCACTAGGCTACCTGCCACGCATGCGACGCCTCTAGTAGATAATCTTTGATTTCAGTCAGTTATCCTCCGAAATGTGGTGGTCAGTGCAGAAACCAGTTATGAGTCAAACATGTTTGTCTGAAAACGAACTAGTCGCCAGTTGTTGACCGTGGTGTATCCATAGCTAGCTAAGCAGCTGCATACCGGTAGCTTCTGAGTCTAGCTAGCTAGCATCACACATTATTTCAATAGCTGAGTTGTTCTATTAGAAAATGGCTCAAATAACTCAAATCCTATAGCTGGCTAGCAGGTCCACTCTGGAGACAATGCTATTGGGGTGCTACTGGTTACGGATCTGAGGCGAAAGAAATTGTCCGCCATGTTTTTTATTTTGGTCAAGGCTTGGAGTTGGCGTATCGATACTTTGAATCCCTGTACAACTTCAGTGAGTGATTCATCTACTTCAGACATTGCGGATAACAGGGAATTCTCAAAGGCTTAGAATCCAATTTCAACCAATCAGATGGCAGATTTCTCCAAACCCGTTTTTATAAAGGAAAGTAATGTGCTCTGCACTAACTGCCAAGTGAATCATATTCAAAGGCCATCTTGGTCTTAGCTGGATGACTGGGCATGCTGCTACTTTGATTGAAGTTCAATCCCATCAACAGAGCCGGCCCGCCCATTAGGTAGGATTAGCGGCCACCTATGGCGGCCGATTGATGAGGTCGGCATTTACCAAGATAAACTGCCCAAGACCACCTCCATCAACACATAAACCTCACAGAATTCTCCCCAGAAAGAATGGCAATTTCTCTCACCCCAGTGGCATTTGAGCTATTTAGGTGAGTGCTGATGCCACCTCGTGATAAGCAGCGCCCACTTTGTCAAAAACAAAACGAGCTCGCCTCTCCACGGAGCTGATGGAGACGCACCGCTGCCGCTCTCCACCAACGTTCGGTCAAAAAATCCTCAAACATAAAGCATGCATCCTATAGCCCCCTCAAAATCAACTCTGGACRTCAAAGCCAGTTCCACTGCATTTTTCAAATTGTTCCCTTCTAATCAGGGACTGATTTACACCTGGGACACCAGGTGTGTGCAATTACATATCGAGCAGAACCGAAAACCAGCAAGCTCCGGACTTCGTAGCGTAATAGTTGAGTACCCCTGTTATAGCCTATGGTAMAAGAGTATATGYCCTTTTCTGTAGCCTACACGCTGGAGATCAAATTTATGACAATGTCATGAGACAGACACTTTTTTTACAGCATGCACGTTTCACCGATCAAATAGCCTAACCTAAATGGCACCCAATCAGATAAAATATGTGCTTCGATGTGAATATGACAATATTCTGCATTTCCTGCTATGTAAACACATTGATTCTCATTGCCAATAGCCTCAGGATAACTCCTCATAAAGTTGGCGAGTTGATATTCAGAGCTTAAATTGCCCAAATGATTAGTCACAGGAATTCGGACCAATACAGCCAATACAACGGCCTGTTTAACAAACAGTAGGCCTACCACATGGATGGGCATTCATACAATTACATTGTGGGCGACACTGACATATTATTTTGGTGCAGTCCAGACCGGCCTTGATTTCAACATCCACGGACCGGACCGAATCTGAACCAATCATAGACGTTTATGTTTCACAAGTTCAGACCAGCCTTGATCTGGCCCAAACATTTAACTGGACCAAATCTGAATCAATCACAGACATCTATGTTTCACAAGTTTGAACAGCACAGTACATTACAATACAGTACAGTAAAGAAAAGTAGAGTACAGTACAATACAGTACTGTAGAGCACAGTAGAGTACACAAAGAAAAGTTAAGTATACTTCAGTTGTCACGTTCTGACCTTAGTTCCTTTTTTATGTCTTTATTTTAGTTGGTCAGGGCGTGAGTTGGGGTGGGCATTCTATGTTGTTTTTCTATGTTTTGTTCTGTTGTTATATTTCTATGTGTTTGGCCTAGTATGGTTCTCAATCAGAGGTAGGTGTCAGTCATTGTCTTTGATTGGGAGKCATATTTAGGTAGCCTGTTTTCTATTGTGTTTTGTGGGTGATTGTTTCTTGTGTTAGTGTTTGCACCATACGGTACTGTTTCGGTTTTCATTTATTCTCTTGTTCTTTTGTATTCATTCTCGATTAAAGTATATTATGGATACGTACCACGCTGCACATTGGTCCGATGTTTCCTACTCCTCCTCAGACGAAGAGGACGAAAGGCGTCACATCAGTACAGTAGAGTACAACCGTACTGTATGAAGATAGGCAGAAACTGCTTCTCCGATAGAAATCTGCGATAACACTTGCAGGATATGTCACGGTAGCTCAGCTCCTGCGCAGAAACAGGTCATTGGGTGTAACGGTCATCTCGTATCGAACTGCGAATGTGTAGGCCTATCAAATCGTAGACACTCCTTCAATATGAGGTTGTTTTGAACTCAAATGAAAACGTCAAAAAGGAAGGAAGAATTGTTTGAATTCTCTTGCGATGTCTCGCCTCTGGGTTTAGAAACTCTGTGGTACAACAGTACAGCACAGTAGAGTATAGTACAGTATAATGTACTGTATTGTACCATCATTTACTGTAATGTACCCTGTTCAAGGAACTTTCATTCAGAACCTAAAATTAACCTAATTTCAACAATTGGAAAAATACGTCCATACCAATTGACATACCTTTGTATGCCTCCTCGACTGTATACCTGCAGACACAGACACAAAAGTGAGCAGTACAGTCATCTGCAACCAATACAGCTACCCTTCAACATATTCTTATAGCCTACATATTCTTTCCTCTTTGTTGATTGATATCCATTGAATTGTGTCCATTTTCTGTTTTAGAAAGATTTGCACAAATATGAAAAGATAGATGGTATCATCATAAAATAATATCAATATAGTGTCCCGCCCTGACCTTAGAAATRCTTTTTATGTCTCTATTTTGGTTTGGTCAGAGCGTGAGTTGGGGTGGGCATTCTATGTTTTGTTTTTCTTGATTTTCTATTTCTATGTTTTGGCCGGGTATGGTTCTCAATCAGGGAGCGCTGTCTATCGTTGTCTCTGATTGGGAACTATACTTAGGTAGCTCTTTTTTCCACCTGTCTTTGTGGGAAGTTGACTTTTGTTTAGGGGCACATAGCCTTTGCTTCACGTTTTGTTTTTGTAGTGTTTGTTGTTTTGTTCGGCGTCATTTTTATCAAATAAAGAGAAAATGTATGCTCACCACGCTGCACCTTGGTCATCCTTCAACAGCCGTGACATATAGATCATACAAGGGACAAACCTTACCTTAAACTGAGAAGATATTTACATTTTTCAGTTAAGTGCCTATACCTGCTGTCCTTTCAAATTCAAATGTAAAATCCAAATGTTTCAGTTGGGCAGTCTGGTTCCTGCAAGAACCCCCACCATCTAAGGAGGTTCCTTGATGAACCCCACCTCTTTGGAAGAACCTTTTGGGGGCCATTTTCAGTACCAAGAACCCTAAGGTTCTTCAAAGAACGTTGACGATCTAAGAAGAACCCTTGTTGAAACCCTAATTTTTAGAGTGTAGCTCCAACAGTGCAGTAATATCTAACAATACAAAACAGTACACGCAAAATTAACAAATCAAAATAAATACAGAAATATTAGAAGGAGGAATGTCAGAGTCCAAAATATGAATATATATGTACAGTGGCAAGAAAAAGTATGTGAACCCTTTGGAAATACCTGGATTTCTGCATAAACTGCTCATAAAATTTAGGTCCCAACAATAGACAAACACATTCTGTTTAAACTAATAACACACAAACAATTGTATGTTTCCATGTCTTTATTGAACACACCGTGTTACCATTCACAGTGCAGGGTGGAAAATGCATGTGAACCCTTGGATTTAATAACTGGTTGACCCTCCTTTGGCAGCAATAACCTCAACCAAATGTTTTCTGTGGTTGTGGATCAGACCAGCACAACGGTCAGGAGGAATTTTGGACCATTCCTCTTTACAAAACTGTTTCAGTTCAGCAATATTCTTGGAATGTCTGGTGTGAAGTGCTCTCTCTCGAGGTCATGCCACAGCATCTCAATCGGGTTGAGGTCAGGACTCTGATTGGGCCACTCCAGAAGGCGTATTTTCTTCTGTTGAAGCCATTCTGTTGTTGATTTACTTCTGTAAAAAACATGTAGAAAAGGTCAAAGGGTGTGAATACTTTCTGAAGGGCACTGTAGAATAGTGTGTGATGCGAACGCTGGAGTGTGTGTGTGTGTGTTTGTGCCTGTGTGTCTGTGCCTGCCTGTGTGTGTTTCCAATCCAAGCAGTTTGAATAAGACATGCACTCACCCCCGTTGGTAGTTCAGGTGACGGGTCACAGGGGTGTTTCACATTACTGGCAGAGAGCCACCCCCTACACTCAGTGCGCAGTGGTCCGTGCCAAGCTACATATGTCCCATCTGCACAGGCACAGATTCTGTGTGTGACTGTGTAAGGGAGGAGGGTTTCATACGTCTCAATATCTCCGCTGCTGGTCTTGTCAACGTCATTTCGCTGTACTATCTCAGAAATACTCAAATACAAAGAATACGTTTTWAAAAATACCAGATATACTAATACATACGTATTTCAACCCGGGTGTGGTACCTATACTCACAACCTCCTGCTAACAACATGTCTAACTGCTGCACTGTAGCCCACTGTTCACTAGTGTTCCCCACTGTACCCCACTGTTCACTGGTGTTCACTAGTGTTCCCCACTGTTCATCACTGTTCATCACTGTTCATCATTGTAGCCCACTGTTCATCACTGTTCATCACTGTTCATCACTGTTCATCATTGTAGCCCACTGTTCATCACTGTTCATCACTGTTCCCCACTGTTCA
>NW_019942584.1:696749-745109 GCF_002910315.2 Salvelinus sp. IW2-2015 | reverse complement strand
TAATTGCAAAAGGGTTTTCTAATGATCAATTAGCCTTTTATAATGATAAACTTGGATTAGCTAACACAACGTGCCATTGGAACACAGGAGTGATGGTTGCTGATAATGGGCCTCCGCCTATGTAGATATTCCATTTAAAAAATTGGCCGTTTCCAGCTACAATAGTCATTTACAACATTAACATTAACAATGTCTACACTGTATTTCTGATCAATGTGATGTTATTTTAAAAAAAGTTTTTTTTTTTTCAAAAACAAGGATATTTCTATCTGACCCCAAACTTTTGACCGGTAGTATATATATATATATATTCAGAAAGTATTCAGACCCCTTCCACTTTTCCAAATTTTTCTACACACAATACACCATAATGAAAAAGCGAAAACAGGTTTTTTTGTGTGTGCAAATGTATTACAAATAAAAAAACAGATACCTTATTCCCATAAGTATTCAGACACTTTGCTATGAGACTCGAAATTGAGCTCAAGTACATCCTGTTTCCATTGATCATACTTGAGATGTTTCTACAACTTGATTGGAGTCCACCTGTGGTAAATTCTATTGATTGTACATGATTTGGAAAGGCACGCACCTGTTTATATAAGGTGCCACAGCTGACAGTGCATGTCAGAGCAAAAACCAAGCCATGAGGTCGAAGGAATTTTCCGTAGAGCTCTGAAACAGGATTGTGTCGAGGCACTGATCTGGGGAAGGGTACCAAAAAATGTCTGCAGCATTGAAGGTCCCCAAGAACACAGTGGTCTCCATCATTCTTAAAAAGGAAGTTTGGAACCACCAAGACTCTTCTTAGAGCTGGCCGCCTGGCCAAACTGAGCATTCGGGGGAGAAGGGCCTTCGTCAGGGAGGTGACCAAGAACCCAATATACACTGACAGAGCTCCAGAGTGCCTCTGTGGAGACGGGAGAACCTTCCAGAAGGACAATCATCTCAGACTTCTGCTGAAAAGTAAGTTCCCTCAGGACATGGGCTACAGTGTTACTCAACACTGAGGCCCAGATCAGGATTCACTTCCGTGAGCCCTATATGAATGAATGTCAGGGACAAAAAAAGAGGTCAAACATAATTCATCATAAGTTTGTCTCTTTACAAAGTGCTGTTATTGTATTATTATTTTTAAGTGATAACAAATGTATTGCACAGTATGTCAAGTGAGGGAGCTTTTTAGTGAACAGAAGTATTACATGTAAAGTTCTACTGTATATAAAACAATTTGAAAATATACCTGAAGAAAGGGCAGGCTGTTTCAGTAGAGGATTGATCCATAACACTGAGACCCAACAACACTATACCACTCATACATTCTTAAATAAATGGTCAAATAAATTCCACATTGACCCGCTTATCTGTATCTCTGTTTGCCAAGTGCAGTCAAAAGGGTACGAGGCCGTTTGATCCAAAGGATGAAACTGAGACCTCAGTCACTGAAAGTGAAATGTGAATCGTGATGCAACCTGATTCCAAGAGGCCTCCTGTTCAGTCATATTTTGGTATTCAATGTGCTCTCCTGTTACCTTGCACTTTCAAAGTGAATGCGATGCATCTAGAAAGCGATGCCAGTCAAGGTCTCTTTCTCGATCTAGACTGAATATTCTTGAGGAGGGAATCAAGGATTCATGATGACACAATATGAAAACTAAAAAGCCCTATTAAGAAAGTTGATGCCAATAATCAATCGAAAGTTCTGAATGCACAGTTTTTTTTCCTGATATTATGCAACACCAGTCACAATGTGGAATATCAACCATGACACCCCGGTAACCTTCACACTCAGGATGTTCCTAAAATGAACCAAAGCTTAAGTGTGAAGGCGAGGTAAAAAAGTGAGCAACGAATTACTGTTTATTAACGCAGGTCAGACTCAGACATGCAATCATCCTCTTCTTCACCAGGCTTTGGAACAAACGCAGTGACAAAACTGCAATAGGTTTATCAATAGCTGCTGCACCAAGCTGGAGACATGGGCACAATGTTTCATTTGTTTTGGTGCTTCGAAAGGCCTTGTTTTCCCTATCCCTACTTTCCAACAGTACAAACAGAGAGCCAAAAGACAACCTACCAAGCAACACTTAAATGAAAGGATCAAATTAGTCGTGGGCGGAACATTTTAATAGACTTTTGAGTGTTACTATCAGCCTAATGCAGCAGCAAATGTTGTGTGTCTAGAGTGTTTTGTATTTTGTCCCCGACACACTCAATAAAATACTGTTAAAATACAGTATGCATCGGTTTGAGCTTTCTGATATAATGCTGATGTACCTTTGATTGGTGATTTGAGTTGAGTTTGTGTACAACAGAACTACCCTAAATACCACTCATAGGTATATACTGTATAACTTACATTATGTGCAAAGTACCAAACATTAAGTCAGAAGACAACAACGTTAGACTGACAAAATATAATTATTCAAAATGTTGTGACATGAAGCATTCTTTTTCTTGTGGTAAAATGAACGTAGGATGTTTCCTTTTTCTCTCACCCTCCAGCAGTGGGTGAATTGCTGTGCATATCTCTAGCTGCAGTTGTGCAGTGCTGGCGTGAACACAAAGCCTACTATTGTTTGTTAGTATCAAAAAGTAGACATTGTAAGTCACAGTACTATAGGCCTACAATAATGATGAAAAAATGTGTATAATTTATCATATTATTTTAGGTGATATTGAAGCCCACAAAAAGACTTGTGGATATTTAACCATAATGTACATTTAAATATCTGTGTTGACGGCTACATACAGTACAGACAGTACACAAACAAAACTGTAATTGGATATGTGAAATTTGTACATTAGCATTACATGAAGTACTTTATTTTTGAAATGTCTAGCAACGAATTACTATTAAAATGAAGAAAATAACATGGGTACACTGTAAAAACCATACAAATGTCATTGCATATTAAAATGCTGTTTAGTTTTTATGTTTCCTAAGGCTCTTTCCATTGCCTAAATCTACAAAAGCAGGTGTTTTGAATGGAAAGTTAAGAACACTTTTATCAGGCATCCTGTTGAACACCACTTCCTGTACCTTCTACCTGGTACATACTGCAATATGATGGCACATCCCACTGTGACACCAGTGGTGCAAGTGTCTTTTTTAATCAAGAAAATTCCTAGAGCTAACCTATTCATATAGTTGAAACATAGGGGATCTGGACAAATTTGGACAGGATGCTAACCTTAGTCCACTTCTCATTGCTGCTTATTTGGGGAAGCCAAGGTAAAATAAATTCCTCTACTTTTTTTACTTGATGTGTTTTCGGTTTCTGGCAAAAAGATGATAATCAAATGTCCTCAAGCTATATATTTATATCCAAGGCCTACTGACTGAAGAATTGTTGCCTTAATGTATGCCTTTGTCATTCAATTCAGTAACCTGTACCGACCTGCAGAAACAGCATGAAGTCATCCGTGCAGCAGTTGGAGAACCTCTAGTATTGAACTGCATCTACAACTGTTCATCTGGATTTGTCCGTGGACACTGGATCAAACTCCCAGACTGTCCTCGTTGTCCTAGGCCTGGGGAAACAAAAAATGTCACAAAGAATGGTGACCTCTGCACACTACCATTGTATTTCCCACATCTGTCCAGAGAAGATTTTCAGTACAACTATACCTGCTTTTCTGAAGATCATGAAAGCGAACAGTTCCCACGCAAGATAGAGTGTCTGGTATCACTGCAGGCACAAGGTAGGCAAAAACAGGTTGAAATGACCTACCCTATCATTTTACCTCAAAAAACGAATTGTGTTAAAATGTATTATATTAATTAAGTTCAAAAAGAGAATCTATTTATACATCAGTAACTAAATTATATTGTATTTCTTTTGCCAGCTCGACCTAGTGCCCTGGACACAACGGTCACTACTGGTAAGTCTCATAGGAGAATCTTTTACTGAGACTTTATAAGGCTCTGGTCAAAATAAGTTATACAAGGAATAAGGGTGCCATTTGAGACTCAACCTAAGTCTAATTTTTTGTAATAGTCTAATTTAAATTGCTCTGAGGCTGTTTAATGACATCGGCACAAAATAATATAAACCCAGCATATTTCACTAGCTTATTTGATCCTGATGTCTACCGTTTTCGGTGTTTTAGATGAATCGGTGAGAGCGTTGGGTAACCATGAGGACTCAATAATAGATCACGGTGAGACAAAATGCTGCTATTCCACTCCTTAAAAAGAAAAGGTGAAACATGTTTAAATGTATTGCAAACAACAAAAGTAACCCCCCGTTTGAGGCAATGACTGATGAGTTGCAAATTGAGTTTCAATGATAATATTGTCTCTGTGCTGTCTTCAATACAGAGAAATTCACAGGCGTCAAGGTGTTGGCAACAGTGACAGTTATTGTGGCTGCGGTGTTGGCAGCCGTGGCTGTCTCCTTATGTATGAGCCGCAATCGATATTGCAAAGGTGCTTATAGATGTTGTAAAATCAATTATGCAGGCCCAAATTATGAATCAAAAATGTTATAAAATACTTTCCAAAGTTGTTATTAAATAAAAAGGCCAGTATGTTTCATTAACGTGATTTCTTGTGTATTTTAGGAAACCCTGCTGTTATCTGTACAGGGTATGTTTTTTTTCTTCATACAATGTGGTATGTTTGCTAAGGCATTTTAACACACTTTTCATTGCAATTAGTATGCGGACTCCTTATGTGGAATTTGTTTATTGGTCTTTTATCAGCACGACATCAAGAGAAGGATCAGGTAAATATTTGTTTAATTTTACAAAATTGCTATCACAACCAGTTCACTCAAGGTTGTGAATTGTAATTCTAATAGGTTACTTCATATCTTATAGGTGCATGCTCAACCAATTGTGAGAGGGTGGCACTGCGAATAACTCCGGCTGGTAAGCTAATGGAATGTACCATTTATTTCAGTTGCTAAGCTGGGTGTGTAATAAGAACATCTACTATACAAAACATTGCATTTCCTGTTTTGACCTAGATTGCCAGAGTGATCATGAGGTTCCTTACGCTGACATCATGATTACTATGCGAGGGGCCAGCACACCTGAGCTCACACAGATCGCCTACCTGGCTCCGGGGGACCATAGAGAGGTGAGGATTGGAAACAATCGCTTTGTGATTTCTGTGTGAAATAGAAAGTGCTCTACAAATAAAATATGATCTATTATTATTATATATTCATCGACACCTCACTACATTATTTTACATCAACACCACCATATGTCACCACATGTGACCATACTACCGACATTCACTATATTCAATGTGATATGTCAGCGGAGGTTGTATAATGACTATTATTGGCTAATGCAACCACAGTCACAGGTTTAGACTTTATATAAACCTCACCTGAAATGGAATCCTGTGTGTTTCATGTCCTCCCTGCAGAGATGGAGAGAAGAGGCACGCCCTGGCCCCAGCACCGGCCCTGAAGCTAGATCCCACCTGCAGGCCTCCCGCTCAGCTGACAGACTGCATGTCCAGCCCCAGGAAGTCTCAAGGAAGATGAGCACGAACTCTGAGTATGCTGTTATCACCTACTCTTAACCAGGAGAAAGGATAAAAGAGTGAACAAGAGGAAGCAAGTGAGACATGACTGTCACTGTTGTATCTATAACCGTATAGTTGTATCTATAACCGTATAAAAAGTTAAATTAACTGTCATCCAATAAAGTCATACTTTTGTGTCATGTGGTTTCATGTGTAATTTGTTATCGCACTCACTCAGTTTGAACCTCTTTCGTTACCGTAGTTAGACTGAGCCTTGTTGCCTAGCAACAAGTATCAACACTCCGGCGTCAACTGTTGCTGATACAAAACAAACGTTTTGCGAAGCTGTTTGAGGCAACAACAAAAAACATTAGCTAAAGGTAATGTAATATTCAATGTTATTTGTATTACTCCATGCAGCCGCCTCCTGCTAGCATTACATCCGATGTTGCACTGCAGAAAGTTAGCCAACTAAAACATTTAAGAAAGTTAGGTAACGTAGCTAGCTAACGTTAGTTAGCTAACAAACGTTAATTTCACAACATTAGTTAGTACTTACCAGGATAAAGTTGTCAAAATAAATACATTTTAAAAGTAACATAAAATCCAATATTGCAGTTAATATCTATCTATCCAAATTACTGTAACGCGTTTGCAGACCTGTGTTTGACCAAGGACGATGTCTGTGCCTTTTTCAAACACTCACCTTCGGGTTCCACGTGGGTTTGGCAATATCTTGGAGGGGTTGGCTCGAGAGGTCCTGCGAGACCAGCCCAAGGACATCCCCACCTTCGCTGCCCTTTACTTCACTGCTCTTCTCAAAGAGAGAGAAGGTAGCTGTATATTTTTTGTAAAGATTATACCAATAATTAATGGGCAGTCAGAATGAAACTGTACTTTGATGTTAACTTATTGGACTCTATGTCATTTTCTCTTTAGACAGTGGCTTGGACCCCGCAGAGTGGTGTGCCAGGCTTGAGGACAGATTCTACAACAATCATGCATTCAAGGTCAACTTTCTTTATTCATAAATAGTGATATCAAACTAGAAAAGTACTTTTCCTGAAGAAAATTTGGTGTGCTTGTTTTAAAGTATTTGTGGTTTTGAAATAAGTTATAGTAGTGGTAGTGACAGTAGTAATAATGGTAGTAAAAATGTATTGATTGATTGGCTAATTAGGCTAATTTCTACAAGCAACCAGAGGGGAAAATAACACTAGACCACCATTACTCCACACACAGAGACTCATACAAAGCTCTCCCTCGCCCTCCATTTGGAAAATCTGACCATAATTCTATCCTCCTGATTCCTGCTTACAAGGAAAAAATGAAAGCAGGAAGTACCAGTGACTCGCTCAATACAGAAGTGGTCAGATGACGCGGATGCTACGCTACAGGACTGTTTTGCTAGCACAGACTGGAATATGTTCCGGAATTCATCCAATGGCATTGAGGAGTATACCACCTCAGTCACTGGCTTCATCAATAAGTGCATCGACGACATCATCCCCACAGTGACCGTACGTACATATCCCAACCAGAAGCCATGGATTACAGGCAACATACGTACCGAGCTAAAGGCTAGAGCTGACACTTTCAAGGAGCGAGACACTAATCCAGAAGCTTATAAGAAATCCCGCTATGCCCTCAGACGAACCATCAAACAGGCAAAGCGTCAATACAGGACTACGATTGAATCCTACTACACCAGCTCTGACGCGTGTCGGATGGGGCAGGGCTTGCAAACTATTACAGACTACAAAGTGAAACCCAGTCACGAGCTGCCCAGTGACACGAGCCTACCAGATGGGCTAAATGCCCTTTATGCTTTTTTCGAGGCAAGCAAAACTGAAGCATGCATGAGAGCACCAGCTGTTTTGGACGACTGTGTGATCACGCTCTTTGTAGCCGATGTGAGCAAGACCTTTAAACAGGTCAACATTCACAAGTCGGATTACCAGGACGTGTACTCAGAGCACGCGCGGGTCAACTGGCAAGTGTCTTGACTGAAATCTTCAACTTGTCCCTGACCGAGTCTGTAATACCTACATGTTTCAAACAGACCACCATAGTCCCTGTGCCCAAGTAAGCGAAGGTAACCTGCCTAAATGACTACCGCCCCGTAACACTCACGTTGGTAACCATGAAGTACTTTGAAAGACTGGTCATGACTCACATCAACACCATCATCCTGGAAACCCTAGACCCACTCCAATTCGCATACCGCACCAACAGATCCACAGATGACGCAATCTCAATCGCACTCCACACTGCCCTTTCCCACTACCCTATCCCACCTGGACAAAAAGAATGCTGTTCATTGACTACAGCTCAGCGTTCAACACGTGCCCACAAAGCTCATCACTAACCTAAGGACCCTGGTACTACAGTTGAAGTCGGAAGTTTACATACACTTAGGTTGGAGTCATTAAAACTTATTTTTCAACCACTCCACAAATTTCTTGTTAACAAACTTTAGTTTTGGCAAGTCGGTTAGGACATTTACTTTGTGCATGACACAAGTAATTTTTCTAACAATTGTTTACAGGCAGATTATTTCATTTATAATTCGCTGTATCACAATTCCAGTGGGTCAGAAGTTTACATACACTAAGTTGACTGTGCCTTTAAACAGCTTGGAAAATTCCAGAAAATTATGTCATGGCTTTAGAAGCTTCTGGCTAATTGACATAATTTGAGTCAATTGGGGGTGTACCTGTGGATGTATGTCACGCTCGTCGTCCTCCTCGTCTGAGGACCAAAATGCAGCGTGGTATGTGTTCATCATGAATTTAATAAACAGAGAACACTGAACAAACTATACAAAACAATAAACGAACAACGAACGTGAAGCWATATAAGAAATGTGCTGACACAAGCAACTAACATAGACAATCACCCACAACCCACAATGACAAAACAGRCTACCTAAATATGGTTCCCAATCAGAGACAACGACTAACACCTGCCTCTGATTGAGAACCATATCAGGCCAAACACAGAAACAGACAAAGTAGACATACAACATAGAATGCCCACTCAGATCACACCCTGACCAAACAAAACATAGAAACATACAAAGCAAACTATGGTCAGGGCGTGACAATGTATTTCAAGGCCTACCTTCAAACTCAGTGCCTCTTTGCTTGACATCATGGGAAAAACTAAATAAATCAGCCAAGAACTCAGAAATAAAATTGTAGACCTCCACAAGTCTGGTTCATCCTTGGGAGTAATTCCCAAGCGCCTGAATGTACCACGTTCATCTGTACAAACAATAGTACGCAAGTATAAACACGCAGTCGTCACACAGCTCAGGAAGGAGATGCATTCTGTCTCCTAGAGATGAATGTACTTTGGTGCGAAAAGTGCAAATCAATCCCAGAACAACAGCAAAACACCTTGTGAATGAAGATGCTGGAGGAAACAGGTACAAAAGTATCTATATCCACAGTGAAACGAGAACTAAATCGACATAATCTGAAAGGCTGCTCAGCAAGGAAGAAGCCACTGCTCCAAAATCACCATATAAAAGCCAGACTACGGTTTGCAACTGGACATGGGGACAAAGATCGTACTATTTGGAGAAATGTCCTCTGGTCTGATGAAACAAAAATAGAACTGTTTGGCCATAATGACCATCGTTATATTTGGAGAAAAAAGAGGGAGGCTTGCAAGCCGAAGGACACCATCCCAACCGTGTAGCACGGGGGTGGCAGCATCATGTTGTGGGGGTGCATTGCTGCAGGAGGGACTGGTGCACTTCACAAAATAGATGACATGAGGAAGGAAAATTATGTGGATATATTGAAGCAACATCAGTCCGGAAGTTAAAGCTTGGTCCCGAATGGGTCTTCCAAATGGACAATGACCCCATGCAAACTTCCAAAGTTGTGGCAAAGTGGCTTAAGGACAAGTCAAGGTATTGGAGTGGCCATCACAAAGCCCTGACCTCACTCTTATAGAAAATTTGTGGGCAGAACTGAAAAAGCATGTGTGAACAAGGAGGCCTACAAACCTGACTCAATTACACCAGCTCTGTCAGGAGGAATGGGACAAAATTCACCCAACTTGTTGTGGGAAGCTTGTGGAAGGCTACCTGAAACGTTTGACCCAAGTTAAACAATTTAAAGGCAATGCTACCAAATACTAATTGAGTGTATGTAAACTTCTGACCCACTGGGAATGTGATGAAAGAAATAAAAGCTGAAATAAATCATTCTCTCTACTATTATTCTGACATTTCACATTCTTAAAATAAAGTGGTGATCCTAACTGACCTAAGACAGGGAATTTTTTACTAGGATTAAATGTCAGGAATTGTGAAAAACTGAGTTTAAATGTATTTGGCTGAGGTGTATGTAAACTTCAGACTTCAACTGTAAATACCTCCCTTGGCAACTGGATCCTGGACTTCCTGACGGGCACGGCAACACCTTTTCCCCCTCAGGAGTTATACAGCTGCACCATCGCTAGCATCCTGACTGGTTGCATCACCGACTGGTATGGCAACTGCTCGGCATCTGACCATAAGGCGCTACAGAAGGTAGTGCGTATGGCCCAGTACATCACTGGAGCCAAGCTTCCTGCCATACAGGAACTCTATACTAGGCGGTGTCAGAGGAAGGCCCCAAAAATTGTCAAGACTCCAGTCACCGAAGTCATAGACTGTTCTCTCTGCTACCGCTGTTTATTATCTATTCATAGTCACTTTAACCCTACCTACATGTACAAATTACCTCGACTAACCCTAACGTGTACCACGCACGTTGACTCGGTACTGGTACCACCTGTATTTAGCCTCGGTATTGTTATTTTATTGTGGTACTTTAAGTAATTATTTCATGGTATACACCTGTTGTATTCAGCGTATGTGACAAATCAAATTTGATTTAATCGATGTATTGATTGGATAGGATAGCCTGAACATGTAAAAGTTGGTTTGGTGCCTTTAGCTTGAACGGTTCAAGAGTTACTGTTTCTGAGTTATTTCATGCTAATTATGCAAATGTATATAGTTATAGTGATAATGATTTTAAATCATTATAAGTCAGGATAACCTTGAACATGTGAAAGTTGGATTGGTGTCTTTCGCTTGAACAGTTCAAGGGTTGCTATTAGTGAATTAATTTATGCTAATGTTTGCACGTTTATATAGTTAGAGTTGATAAATGTTTTTAAGAATCGGAGGTAAGGATAGCCTAAAAATGTAAAAGTTGGTTTGTGTGTCTCTAGCTTGAACGGTTCAAGAGTTTGTGAGTTATTTTGTGCTAGTGTATGCCCTTTTACTGTATGTAGTTATAGGTAATAAAGGTTTTAGAGAATTTGAAGTTAGGATTACCTGAACGTTTTAAAGTTGGTAACCAAGGAGCAGGATCATTTTCAAGAGTAACCAGTGTATTCCTATGGTTCTCATTCAAACCCATGTTAAATGTATGCACATTCTAAATGGTTATAGTATCAAATATCCTTTGACCAGCAATTTAAGTTGGGCCAGTCTGAACATCTCAACGTTGGTTTGGTGTTGATAGCTTAAATGTGTAGGAGGAGATAGGTCTAGCTTCTAGTGTATGGGCCTTTTTTTTCTTCTTCACTGAAATTCATTTAGGGGCTCATTTAAGTATTGTTATAGTTCAAAAAGTGTAAATGCTATCAAAAATATGTTCTCAAGCAGCCTGACTCGGGGCAGTCGTTTAAGCTCTTGAGCAGGCTAAATACATCGAATAATAATATGAGTGTGTAAGAAATCTAGAGTTGTGCTTTTCTTCGCAAGTACAACTAAATATGATACTGGCGGGCCTTTATCAGTATATCATGCTAAATGTTCTATATTCTGCTCAAAACAGAACTCACCGAATCAAGTCAACACCAGTCCAGCTGATKCAACTCTGAAGATTTCGAAGTGAGTCTCATCTCAGTACATTGTCTACACCCAAGGAGAGGGACAGCATCAGACAGCTTTTTTCCACCACATATTTAATTGAAAGAAAAGGACAAGAGAGACCAACAAAAAAACGTTTTTCGCGAGAAAATACATTTGGCTCAATTGCAGTGTTGTCTTATTGATCATTATGAATGATTATTCCAGTTAACATAAGGGTATTTGCCATAGTGAGAGAAAAAAATTCATGGTGAATTTGCTACAATGCTTTTGGTTAACAAAGACACACATACAAACCTTGTGGRAAATATAGATAAAGAAAGGAAAAGCGCGCCTTTTGCATCCCGTGATATTTTAAGTAGAAATTGTGCACCAATATTTAATTTTAAAAGCCTGTGATTCAGTATTCAATTTAGTTCCCTTGAATATAGACAACATGGAGAATTCAATAAATCCAATTTTGTATATGACTAAAGCCTTGCTAAAGTGCCTAAATTCCGCATTTTGAAAACTCTGTCAACCCTGTGTCACTTCTAGGAAGTTTTAACCCACTTAACCCCAACGTGTTTAACTGACTTAACCCCAAAGGTTTCACCATAATTGTAAATCCCTAGTTATTGTGTTGCTTTGACAGTCATTTCTGACGATGATTATTTATTTAATGTGATTCATTTACATCTGTTCTTTTAAGGTCAACCCTGTTACGTGAACTGAACTCTCGTTTTAATATGGTGAAACCATTCCTTTTTAAAAATATTTTTTCCAAAATAAACATTAAACATGAGTATAATCATAGTGTAAAAGCAGGTGAGCTGGTTCTACACTTTCTGGACATTTTCTGGTGTTTTGTGGTTAAACTGAGCAGGTCGAGCATAACACGTCAACCCTGTTACCCACAGAACGACAGGCAAGAAATGTTTTAACAGTTAAAGTGTTTTTGTAAAGCTTGCATTCAATTGCTACTCCCTGTTGCACACAACACGTTTCTTTCCCCCTGTCGCAAGGGGATTCATGGCTGATTTAAGATGATCGTCAACCCTGTTACGTTTTTTTATGACATTGAATATGTGCTCTTTATGACAGAATTTTACATTTTGGTGAAATCAACAAAAAAAATAAGAACCAAGTTACACTTCTCCGATAGGCACCAAATTGGTGGAACGACCCCAATATCGTAGGCCTAAAATAGCCCTCTCAATTCCCGAAAGGAAAATACTGACATTAAATCATCACTCCCAAGATCAGTCATCTCCCCACAGTATTTTCTGCAAATGAGAAAGGTTGAGGTACATACGTTAGCTATGGGAAAAGTCTGGAAAAGGTCTGGGTTTTTATGAAGCAGGCAAGCACCCTGATATTCTACGAAATGAGTAAGGGAGCCACAATGTTCACAACCTCAGAAAGAAACCAGTTTGAGTCAGAAGATGAGGAGGAGACCATTGTCAAAGGAGTCAGGATGTATAAGGACAGAGAAAACATTGACATTCAGTACATTTTAATACTTATTTTATAATACCCGTCATTTATATAATTATGTATTAATTCTCAGGAAAAAGGATGAGCTGACTGAATCTCAAACAGAAGAGGAAACTGGTAATATTGAGCCAGTTGGGATTCCATCTCCCACAAACTCAAACCTCGATGTCTGTGAAGAACTGAAAGGAACTGAAAGTCAAGGAAAAGATGAAATGGTCAATATCACAGATAAAGATGTGATTTCAATGCAAATATATCCCTCAGAGGTATCAGACAATAGACTCACAGATATGGATGTCAACATGACAGGCAAAGAGATGAACGAAAGAGCTGACAAAGTGGTATGCCTCTCTGAATTTGAGCCCAGTGAGGACATCTCACTCAGTGGGCTTTCAAATGTGGATGTATGTGCTGAAGAACTGAGGAAGACTGAAGAGGGAGAAGAACACACTTCTCAGGAAATCAGCACTGGTGATGATGCCATTCTCGGAAGCTCAAACGAAATGAACCGCAGTAGTGAATTTGAACTTACTCAGGAAGTCTCATTCACTGGCCTTTTCAATATAGATGTATGTGCTGAAGAACTAAGAGGGACAAAAGAGAGAGAGGAACAAGGCACTGCAGATGATGGCCTCAGTGAAGGCTTCAAAGATCAAGATCTTGCTGATGCTCAGGAGAAAACAATATCGCTCATGGTTGAAATCAGTGGACGATTATCACCACCCCAAACTGAATCCCCTGAACCTATTCTACAGGAAACAACTGACAATTCAGGGGGTGTTCCAGAAGAGGAAGGAATAGAAAATCTAATTGTTTCCACAACATATACTGGGCAAACGCATGAAGTTGCATCCTCCATTGATGATGCCTCCAGAATCTTGTTAGATAATGAAAGTGTTTTAGGTGATGATGAAGAACAAAAGGAGGAAAGTCTTGTTCAGATTAGCACTGAGGAGGTACCTAAAACCCTTAAGGTCAAAATGTATGAACAGCAGCCAGAGGAGGAAGGTTCGGTCGAGGCTTCACAAACTGAGGCAGAACGACCAGATGTTGTGTCGGAGGATGCTGAGGAAGAAACGGGCCTTGTTGGACATTATACTCAAGACTCTGTTGAACCGAACACTAACATCGAAGGGGAAGCGGAGGCAGTCACTGCTGAGGCTGAAGCTCAGATAATGGCAATGGAGCATGAGGCTTCTGATATAGAAGTGGAACAAGATTACAAATCTGATTCCAGTGATTCAAGTGACGAAGATGGGGAGAAACTGAGTAAGGTGAACGTCCTCACTCCTAATCAACAGGCCTCTCAAATAGAGCAGAAACAAGAGGATGAAACTGATCATGAGAACAAGGATCTAAGTAAGAAGGAAATGGGTGAAGACATCTCTCCGGAGGATTCTACTAAGATGGAAAATAAGCAAGAGAATGATAATCCTTACATCGATGACGCGGAAATGGGTGAAAAATCCATTTCACACGCATATCAACAAGGTCCTTCAAACGAGGTTAGAGCTGCAGAGCTGCAGCAAGAGGACGCTGAGAAAGAGACAGGGGACACAGTTGAGCAACAGGAGGATATAGACGTGGTGGAGTACAGGGAAACTGAACTAAAAGGACTTGGAAAAGAGGACACAATGACCCCGTCTCAGGACACAGACCAAACTGATGACAACCCAGTGCACATGCCAGAGGGAGAAATAAAGGACAGCGTGGACAAGACTTATGACAAGGTAAAGTTAAATGTTTTTATGATTTTTACAGAAACATTTATGTACAGTACAGTCATTTACCAACTATCACACAGTATTTAATTTATCCACTGCATGTTTTATATAGTGACACAGGTCAGTTTGCAGAGGTCATAACGGCTAGAAAAGCTGTGTGTCAACTACATCTGATTGTCGTTGGGCAAATCCATGTAGCAAGCTGGAATTGTATTATTGTAAAATATAGCACTTCGGTAATACAGTGTACATATAAGTTTGGCATACAGTTTAACCACATTTTTTATGTAAACATCTTCCCTAACAGAGAGTATAGGCAGTATGCTAGTAGTAGCAGCTTATGCAGACTATTCACCTGGTTCAGAACTCTAAAGAAATGTGTCCTTTGCTTCCATTCCTGTCCCAAGTAGCCTGTATTAAAAATAAAACCTTCAAGGACATCTCTGATCAACAACATCGCTCTCTACCTCTCCACTCCGGGTCTCCAGAGAGAGGTGATTGAAAATGTCCCCAAAATAGTTCAGCTTCCTCATGATGACTTGTAGGGACTTGGAATGTCATCCCGAGGTACATTATCTACCATCCGTATTAAGCAGACATATTTCAAGTAGCAATTTTTTTCAGACACAAATCTGTGTGTATTATGGTTGGGCGATATACTGACAGTATTGTCTATCAACAATGATTACATATATACTGAGTCTACAAACATTAGGAACACTTTCCTAATATTGAGTTGCACYCCCTTTTGCCCTCAGAACACGCTCAATTTGTCGGGGAATGGACTCTATAACGTTTCACAGGGATGCTGGCCCATGTTGACTCCAACACTTCCCTCGGTTGTGTCAAGTTGGCTGGATGTCCTTTAGGTGGTGGACCATTCTTGATACACATAGGAAACTGTGACAAACCCAGCAGTGTTGTAGTTATTGACACACTCAAACCGGTGCGTCTGGCATACCCCGTTGAAAGGCACTTAAGTCTTTTGTCTTGCCCATTCACCCCTTTGAATGGCACACATAAACAATCCATGTCTCAATTGTCTCAAGGCTTAAAAATCCTTCTTATCCTGTCTGCTCCCCTTCATCTACACTGATTGATGTGGATTGAACAGTGACATCTATAAGGGATCATAGCTTTCACCTGGATTCACCTGGTCAGTCTATGTCTTCAACCTGGTCTCAGAGCATTTAGTTTTACTCTGTACTTAAATCCGAGAAACTCCATTTCGGTTGATATGGTATGTATTAATTTGTGGATGGCCATCACCCATTTCGTATGATATGTTACGAATTACAATTCGTATTATATGTTATGAATTTGCAAAACGTTTGATATGTTTTGAATTCTAGCTAGGTGGCTAGGTGGCTAACGTTAAAGGGAAACTGAATGCATTCAACTGAAATGTGTCTTCCGCATTTAACCCAACCCCTCTGAATCAGGGTGGTGGGGGGGGCTGCCATAATCGACATCCACGTCCTCGACGCCCGGGGAACAGTGGGTTAACTGCCTTGCTCAGGGGCAGAACGACATATTTTTACCTTGTCAGCTCGGGGATTTGATCCAGCAACCTTTCGGTTACTGGCCGAACGCTCTAACGCACTAGTTAGGTAGCTGGCTTACGTTATCTCGGCTAGGGGTTAGGGTTAAGTTTAGGAGTTAGGTTAAAGAGCTAAGGTTAGTGGAAGGGTTAGCTAAGTAGTTGCAAAGTGGCTAAAAAGTAGTAAGTAGTTTAATATTTGCTAATTAGCTAAAATGCTAAAGGCGTTTGTGACGATATTCGAACTCACAACCTTTGGGTTGCTAGAAGTTCGCGTTATACCATCCACCCCGACCAACCACCCTACTTTTATATTTGCCTTAAGTAACCATCTGTCTTATGTAACCATACCAAACGTAACATGTACTAATTTGAGTGTCCCTGATTTACATGTACTATCTAACGTCTAGTCTAGAAGACCAGGCTGATTTCATGGGAAAGAGCAGGTGTTCCTAATGTTTTTTTACACTCGGTGTATATCCCGGACAAGCCTTAGATAACGGACGCTGTCTAGCTGTTTTTAAAAAAACWGGCTATATTCCCTTCTCTTTCCATTCGATAGGCTATGAATATGATTTTGGGCTAGGCTACGCTTTCATCATTTTATGCATGCATGGCTTTCTTCCGATCAAGCAATGAATTCATGTAACGTAGTCCCATCTCATACGTTTGTTTGAATAGGTAGCCAGGCGACTAATAATGAGAGAGAACAAACAATATCAATAGCCTATGGAAAAGTTTAATCAAGTTTAAGCTTATTAAGAAATACATTCTGTGTGGGGGCTGGAAAAATCCTTTAAAACGAGTTAAAGTTATGAACAGCAGCTTATTTCCCAAATATTATAATAGCCTAAGAAGGTATTGTCCTAAAGTTGCCACTTTCAGAAAGAACAATAATGAAAGTTGAAGTCTATACGCCTAGGCATAGACTATTCTCAAGACAAGACAGCCCGTTCCCCACCAGTTGCAGCTGTCACTTTGCTCCGTCATGTGCGCGCCACACAGACAGACACACACAAAGCATGCGATTTCTTACTGTAGCCCAATGGTGGTTTGACATCGTCCAAACCTAGTTGCGTGCGTTTGTGCATAGCCTAATATATTTGATCCAAATTTTCAGTGCCAAATTCTGTTTGCTCTTGGTAATTCCAGTCTAAACGATCAATGAGCCCTGAACAAGATTTCTGAGCTAATGAGAATTGCATGATTTGGCCTAGTCCCACTGGGCACAGATGTCAATTCAACATCTATTCCACTTTGGTTCAACGTAATTTCATTGAAATGACATGGAAACAACGTTGATTCAACCAATGTGTGCCCAGTGGGTTGTCACCAATAACCCATTTGATATATTTGGGCCGATGTGGTCTTAGGCTGGGCGGTAGGGAGAGTAGGATTTAGAGGGCTGTTACCATGGAAACTTGCACCATCCCTTTCCCCTCTGGGTCTTATCAGGGAAAGTCTGGAAGATGGCGATGCACATGATGAACAACAAACAGATAGTTTGTTAGACAATGCGAATTCATCTGCAGCATATCCATCTCTCTTTCTCACCTTTACATGTAGGCCATCTTCTCTGACCTATACCAAATGTCTTGTCCAGTGATTTTTGTCCACCTTTGTGCTCTTCTTTATTCCCAGGCACATTATGACTGATCTCTATCCGTTGGCAATATGCAGTTAGTCACTTTGTACTGTACTCATTCTTAAGTGGGTTTTGACAGATGAACAAGGTGACAATGAAGGATTCATTTCTAACATAGATCTGTTGATAAGAACAAGATATTTTCTTATCTCGAAGCTGAAACGAAGCATTACCAGGTGGGTTTTTGAAAGGTAATATATTGACATAATGGGATGAAACAGGGGAGGCAGTCATGTCAGACAGGGACACAGACAAATGGATGTGTTTGCTGTTTCTCGCTCTCTTTTCTGTCTCAGAGGCAATGAGCGGGGGCGCTGGTGGCAGCTGGGATCTGAATGATAGAAACGTTTTTAGTTCTCTCTCTAATTGTGTACAACTGAGCAATAATTTATTAACCAGTACTACATGATCATGTCTGTACATTGTGTGCGTGGTTTCTCTTGGGTTTTCCAGTTACGCTTTACTTGAAGGTTACGTGAATTAAGTACGTACAGTACCAGTCAAAAGTTTGGACACACCTACTCATTCAAGGGTTTTTCTTTCTTTTTTATTCTTTTCTACATTGTATAATTATAGTGAAGACATAAAAACTATGAAATAACGCATATGGAATCATGTAGTAATCAAAAATATGTTAAACAAATCAAAATATATTTTATGTTTGAGATTCTTCAAAGTAGCCACCCTTTGCCTTGATGTCAGCTTTGCACACTCTCTCAACCAGCTTCATGAGGTAGTCACSTGGAATGCATTTCAATTAACTTCTTTGGGACAGGGATTAAGTAGCTTGGATAAAAAAGAGCTGATTAAGTCAGGGGTCTGGCATGAGCTGATCAAGCGTGCTCACGTGAGAGTTAGCTGCGTTCCATCACATTTCTACAGGCAAAATCACCGGATGTTTTGGAACTACTGAACATAACGCGCCAATGTAAACTGAGATTTTAGGATATAAATATGAACTTTATCGAACAAACATACATGTATTGTGTAACATGAAGTCCTATGAGTGTCATCTGATGAAGATCATCAAAGGTTAGTGATTCATTTTATCTCTATTTCTGCTTTTTGTGACTCCTCTCTTTGGCTGGAAAAATTGCTGTGTTTTTCTGTGAATAGGTGCTGACATAACATAATCGTTTGGTGTGCTTTCGTCGTAAAGCCTTTTTCAAATCGGATACACACTGTGGCTGGATTTACAACAAGTTTATTTTTAAAATGGTGTAAAATACTTGTATGTTTGAGGAATTTTAATTATGGGATTTCTGTTGTTTTGAATTTGGCGCCCTGCAATTTCACTGGCTGTAACGGCTGTCGTAGTCGTTCTCCTCCTCAGACGAGGAGGAGCATGGATCGGACCAAGATGCGGATTGGTAAGTATTCATATTTTAATGGGAAAACAACAAACACTACAAAATACAACAACCAACAAACGTGACTAACCTGAAACAGTCCTGTGTGGCCCAAACACTGACACAGGAACAAACACCCACAAAACACAGGTGAAACCCAGGCTGCCTAAGTATGATTCTCAATCAGGGACAACGATTGACAGCTGTCTCTGATTGAGAATCATACCAGGCCGAACACAAAATCCCAACATAGAAAATCAAACCTAGACCAACCCACCCAACTCACGCCCTGACCAACTAAAACAAATACAAAACAAAGGAAAACAGGTCAGGAACGTGACACTGGCTGTTGTTGAGGTGGGACGCTAGCATCCCGAATATCCCAGAGAGGTTAACAGGTGTGCCTTGATAAAAGTTCATTGGTGGAATTTATTTCCTTCTTAATATGTTTGAGCCAATCAGTTGTGTTGTGACAAGGTAGGGGTGGTATACAGAAGATAGCCCTATTTGGTAAAAGACCAAGTCCATATTATGGCAAGAACAGCTCAAATAAGCAAAGAGAAACAACAGTCCATCATTACTTTAAGACATGAAGGTCAGTCAATCTGGAACATTTCAAGAACTTTGAGTTTCTTCAAGTGCAGTCGCAAAAACCATCAAGCGCTATGATGAAACTGGCTCTCATGAGGACCGCCACAGGAAGGGAAGACCCAGAGATATATCGGTTGCAGAGGATAAGTTCATTAGAGATACCAGCCTCAGAAATTGCAGTCCAAATAAACGCTTCACAGAGTTCAAGTAACAGACACATCACAACATCAACTGTTCAGAAGAGACTGCGTGAATCAGACCTTCATGGTCAAATTGCTGGGGGAAAAAACACTACTAAAAGACACCAATAATAAGAAGATACTTGCTTGGGCCAAGAAACACGAGCGATGGACATTAGACCGGGGGAAATCTCTCTTTTGGTCTGAATCCAAATTTGAGATTTTTGGTTCCAACGGCCGTGTCTTTGTGAGACGCAGAGTAGGTGAACGGATGCTCTTCGCATGTGTAGTTCCCACCGTGAAGCATGGAGGAGGAGGTGTGATGCTGTGGCAGTGCTTTGCTGGTGACACTGTCAGTGATTTATTTACAATTCAAGACACACTTAACCAGCATGGCAACCACAGCATTCTGCAACGATACGCCATCCCATCTGGTTTGCGCTTAGTCAGACTATCATTTGTTTTTCAACAGGACAATGACCCAACACACCTCCAGACTGTGTAAGGGCTATTTGTCCAAGAAGCAGAGTGATGGAGTGCTGCATCAGATGACCTGGCCTCCACAATCACCCAACCTGAAGCCAATTGAGATGGTTTGGGATGAGTTGGACCTCAGAGTGAAGGAAAAGCAGCCAACAAGTGCTCAGCATATGTGTGAACTCCTTCAAGACTGTTCGAAAAGCATTCCATGTGAAGCTTGTTGAGAGAAAGCCAAGAGTGTGCAACGCTGTCATCAAGGCAAAGGTGGCTACTTAGAAGATTCTCAAATGTAAAATATATTTTTATTTGTTTAACACTGGTTACTACATAATTCTATATTTGTTATTTCATAGTGTTGATGTCTTCACTATTATTCTACAATGTACAAAATAGTAAAAATAAAGAAAAACCCTTGAATGAGTAGGTGTGTCCAAACTTTTGACTGGTACTGTATGTGGTACGTTATGTTGAATGTGCCAAATGGTACAGTATTTGCATGTGCCAAATGGTACAGTATGTGGCATGTGCCAAATGGCCAGACACAATGTGTTAATTAAAGTGGACTTTAGGGTGTCATAACTTACAATTATCACTTAAAAGATTTTTGCAATGTCTGAGACCCTTAGTTGATGACTTTGTCATATACTGTACTTAGGTCAGGTAAGTCTTTGAAGTGAGAGGTACAGTAGGTCTGTGGGAGCACAGCAGGTTATCAACCTTAATGAGACTGGGAAGATAAACCACATGGTTTGTGTGCTTGCAGGAGGTCGTATCACACTCACTCTTTCTCTCTCCCACCCTCTCTCTCACACACTCTATGCAAGCGTATACTAGTGAGCATAAAGTGTCTGTTAGCGGGAACGAGACGTCTCTAGTGGATACACGAGAGAAATCTTTCTCGGTCAACACTGAGTACAGGCAAAAGGCATTTTAGGTCAGTTCATCCGAAGACTCATCGCTCAGATTGCTCATCATGGACTGCCACATTGTGAGTACATGCTTGAAATTAATTGTATTTTGTAAGATATTGAACTTATATCTAACAAGTAACTATACACAACTATTCCTTTGTTACAGCTTTTTAACAGAATTACAGAGTTGTTATATCATTCTAATTGGGTAATGGATTTATTAAAAGGCTTTTATATATGTGTTGACAGAGCTTTATATTTTAGTAACCCTCAGAAAATAATTTGTTTCCTTGTTATGGTCTTTTGGCTTGCTTGTTTCATTAAGACTCCGACTATCAGCCCTGGAAACTCCAGCTGTCTGATCTACCAGGTGTCCACAGCACCTTGCTTCAGCTTTCTTCACAAAGCGACTTTCTGCCAAATTGGTCCTATATTATTTGCATATGGATTAGATGAAATGCTTTAAATTGATACTTAATGAATATCTATGGTAGAATGATATTGATAGCCATAATGAGTATAGGTTGTTTAAAAGTATGAGTAGGCTGTTAAAAGTATGAGTATGTTTATTGTTGTTCATTGATTGCAAGTCATTTGAGCTTATTGAGATGACACATTTAGAGCCTACTGTAGATTAAACCCTTGAAGAGTTAGAAAAACCTCACTCCGGAATGAAAAACACTCCTGTCTTTCTGCTGCTGTAAGATATGCGAATGTTGGCATCCTTTTGAGTTTTGTCTCAATCTCTTCAAAGACTCAATCATGGACACTTTTACTGACAGTTGTGGCTGCTTTGCGTGATGTATTGCTGTCTCTACCTTCTTGCCCTTTGTGCTGTTGTCTGTGCACAATAATGCTTGTACCATGTTTTGTGCTGCTACCATGTTGTGTTGCTATTATGTTGATGTCATGTTGTGTTACTTCCTTGCTATGTTGTTGTCTTAGGTCTCTCTCTATGTAGTGTTGTGTTGTCTCTCTTGTCGTGATGTGTGTTTTGTCCAATATTTATATTTTTTTGTTTTTAATCCCAGGCCCCCATCCCCGCAGGAGGCCTTTTGCCTTTTGGTAGGCCGTCATTGTAAATAAGAATTTGTTCTTAACTGACTAGCCCAGTTAAATAAAGGTTAAGGAAATAAATAAATAAAAATCCTACTCAGCCATTAAAGCTAAGCTAATGAATGCTAGCTTTAATGCTATCTGTAATAGTGGGTGGTCACACTCCCACACTAAGGGGTTTCACTGAGGACACTCAAATGCATCTCCATACAGTGCAGTGGGCTTTCTTTGTGTCGCCTATGCACCAAATTGTTAAGAGGGGATGAGCAACTGGTGGGAGGCAGCGGACGTGTTTGGATGATTGCTGACAACTGTGTCACTGTTCTGTAACCACTTGTGAATAAGGAGATTTCTACCTCACCCACCTATCCACCACTCACCAACCCAGTTTTTTGTATTCTGCCAGTAATAAGCTACATGGTATACAATGGCGCTGTCTTTGTGTCGTGAGAGTGTCAGAGAGAGAGAGTCTGAGAGATCTAAAGTTTGAATTCCCTTTATGTTCTTCTCACTCTTGATGGACAGTCTGGCTGACTGTCAACTTTTGAAATCGGGAATCGCAGAGGAACAGACAGACATATTTATTTTCTGTGCATGGTGTTGAGTGTCAGGTTAAGCCGTTTGGAAACATTGTTTACATAGCAGTTACCCCGTTCCAGCTTAGCAATGGCAGAAGTTCAGGCAATAGGTGTGAGAGAAAAAACTCCAGGAAGATGGAGCTTCTGTTGTGGACTCTAAAGCCCTTGGACCCTTTAGGACCCTGAGGATGCAATAGATGAGGATATTTCACGATCATTGACAACCACAGACAGCCTGATATCCACTGGTGTTGTTCTCAGGTGGATTTAGTCATTTTGGGTCCCAAGGCAGAGGTTCATCTGGGGCACCTCCTCATGCGACATTACCTCAACCAAGCCCACTCCTTAATCACCTAATTTCTCAGATATACTTGTCCTCCTATAGGAAGAATGCAGCCAACCCCAGGAGGAGGAGGACATCATGGACATACCTCTGGACGACCCCGAGGCCAACAAGGCAGCTGCCAAGATCCAGGCTGGCTTCCGTGGTCACATGACCAGGAAGAAGATTAAGCCTGCTGACAAGCCTGAGGGGGAGGAGGAGGAGGAGGAGGTGAGCAGCAGTGGTGAGGCCCTCAACGGCAACCAGGGGGGGACAGGTCAGTGACTCCAGTGTCCCCTGACACCCAAACAGACACACACGTAGACCCAAACCGGTTTAGACTGGTATTAGCCTTGATATCCCCTCAGGACAAATCTGGTGTAGACCTATGTCATCAGTAACAGCTCTGCACAAATTATTGCTGTCTATTTTCAGCTAATAACTTTCACTTTGGACATTGGCTGACAAAACCAATTATGGATCTGATGCTTGTGTCCCTGACGTCCTCTACGTCTTGTACATCCAGCTTTGCACACCAATAACAAAGTAACAGGATGACCATTTTGTGTCCATAACAATATTACCTGCATTTATTGATCTGTTTTCAACATCAAATGCATACATTGTATGCATAATGCAAGGGTTGTATGAAGGAACACCATTTTAACACAGCTTGAAAGCAATTTAAAAGCCATGCATTATTAACTGGGTCTGTTAAAGGCCCCTAATGAGTTATTTCAGTGTGAGTGATGTGACACACTCCATCCAGTTCTTTAATTACTCTATAAAGGCTGCAGTGCCTGATTGAAACCTACAATTAATGTCTTTATGAAGTGATTATTAATGAATACTCCATTAGTTATATTGTCAAATAGATGGATGCATTCTAATGAGAAATGTTGATCACAACTCAAACGTGTGAGATGGTGTCAGTGCCAAGAACCATGGAAAATCTTATCTAGATGTTCTGAGATAGAATATATTTGAACACTATCTAATCAACACCTTTTGTGGTGAAAATATATTTAGCGCAAAACTGAACAGTTTGCACAAATAAATGTTGAAAGTGGTTTGTCACAATATTTTCAGAGTTGAGCTCCAGTACATTTTTTGTCCGTTTGTGTCTAAACATATCAGCTACTGAAATGTGAGTTTTTTGGTGGGTGACTGAAGCCTCGAGAATACTTCCAGGAATCAGAAAGTGTACGTTGCAGCTTATTTCACAAGTTCTGATTCCGGGGGCAGAGCATACAACATTAGTGTGTTACCCATCCGAAAAACAGAATGCATTTGACCTGTTTGTTATCATACAGCAACAGCACATATTATGCAAACAGGCAACCACCACCACTTCACTGGTTCATCTTTTGTTTAATAAAAAATGGGACAAGACATTGTGTGGAGTTTACAGTGTTTATAGTCAGTTCTATTTGTTGGTGTTCATTCTTGTATTGAGTGTGTGAAAAATGGGACAGGGGTTAGAATTAGGGATGCACCAATATAACATTTCTGGCCGATATCCAATATTTTCCTTGCCAAAAAACCCGATACCGATAACCAATATTTAACATTTTTACGGCCTTTTAAGCATTCTAGTACAGTTAAATAGTTGAAACACACATACTGACCAAAAAGTTATTTTGTTGGCATTTACGTAGGAGTGTTCATGTTTCCAAGTTTCAAACATGTTCTCAAATGCCATTAAAATGGCAGCAGCGGTATGAGAATCAGCGCATTCTTGAGCAATACAGCTTTCCTCAGTACGAAATCCTCGTCGACCCACTATGCTGTCAGACTCATAATGCTCATGGGGCTGACATCGCTGGTCCAAATGTCAGTCGTGATGAATGTGAGTTTCAACAATACTGTGTAACTCCGGTAGGGCAACATCTGAAAAATAGCGCCAACTTGGTAGTGTGTACCAGTGCTCGACCAGTCGGCGAAAGCCAACATCATCCACGACAGAGAACAGCTGATTGTCATGGGCAATTAATTCCATTATCTTAGCGTTAAGAAATGTTCTTACTCTTTCAAATGACTGCTCGACTTGCTGACTGCTCAATCCACACAGCAGACATTGTGGGCTAGGTTAGGAATGCTGTGTTGCACGTGTAGCTCTATATTTTTTTGTGGCGTCATTACGTCATCTACCTACGTTATATAGGTATGCACATCAGCTTTGACATCGGTTTTGGCATTTTTAGCTAATATCAGCCGATTCCGATATGCTTACCGATATATTGTGCATCCCTTGTTAGAATATGTTCCAGGTCAGGTTGTTTCACCTCTACAGTACTTGAATCGGGTTTAGCCCCAACCTTGAGAAATACCAAGAAACGACTTTCCAATTTAAGCCTTCTCTGAGCCTCACCAACCCCCAACCCAGTTCTTGGTTGCCAAGCATTTTTATATAGCAGTGTTATTTTTAACACCAGGTGCCTTATACCTCTGAGACACACAAGAATTAATGTTCCTTGTCATAGAGGCATCAGCCCGCTAAATCTCCCCCTCCTGGAGTAGACTCTGCTTTTCACTTGGGCTGTTGGCAACACTTCCAATGAAAGCAGTCTTTATAATGCATTATAAACTCATTTATTACACCAAATGTTCACAATGCATTCATCATAAGGAGGGTATTTATAGGACGTTTTTCACCGGGATTAATAAAACCAATCAAGTCGTTACTGTATGTTTTCAGTACTATCATGCTTATCACAACCTTTCGTGAGAAATCTCAATCGTGCGAGTGTCATTGTGCTGTCGGGGGTCAACATCACTATGGAGTGTGAGCGTGTAATGGCAACGTGAATTCGTCATTCCGTCTGCAGTGCTAAACTCTGCTTCTTCGTCTGTTTTTAGAGTCAGGAGGCTCAGACGGAGTAGAGAGAGATGACACATCTGTGCCGGAACAGTGAAGCCTCTGACCTCGATGAAGAGAAGAAGAAGAAGAAGAAGAAGAAGAAGAAGAAGAAGAAGAAGCATGGCTGTGGCTGTACCTTTTTTCTCCTGGAGGAGCAACTTTCTATGTAACACAAAATAGCAGTGTATAATCCAGATTTTTGGGAAGCATCGTTTAATTTGTGAACTCTTTAGCACTTTCCTGCTTCCAGCCCCAATTTGTGTGGGTGGTCTTTGACCCAAATTTGCATCTCTCACTGCATGTACTTGTGAAACTTCTGGTAGTATGCTAGTCTAGAAGAAGCTGATAATATGTGTTTTCCCCATGCTAAACAGGGCTAATTTGAGTTGAATATAAAGGTTGTGTACAAGTATGCGTTATGAATACACTTAGACCGCTGGAATGCTTGTTTCTGCGTTGTTTCAAGTGCTTGTATAATTACTATTTCATTATTTTTGGCGTACACAACCTTAAAAGGGAGGAAGAGACCCTTCTTGGTTATTGTAATGCATATTATTTAAGTTAATGATTAATTTATTGTTATCTAGATTTGCAGTCTTTAAGTGTCGTGCACCATAATAAATCATTTAATCACTTTCACGTAGTGGTCAGCATTACCATTTTCTCCAAATCAGATCTTCCAACACAGTAAGCATGCAGTACAATGTACTATAGTTTGTTTGCAGATAGTAGTGATCATGTACAGTTTTATCCTTAGAGAAATGGAGTCATATCATCTGCTCCTACAGTATGTTTATGGGTACAGAATTTGCTATGGAGCGGGCAAGCTATAGTAGTTTTAGCCTAGACAGCCAATAGTGCTTGGGCGCTATCTGCTGCCTACATGCTGACCACACCAATCGTGTCACGTGGCTTAAAGTTGGCTTAAAGTTGGACCAAAGCTAGCTAGTTAACATAAACTCACCCCATTCCGTACAAATGTGCGCAACCGCGACATTCAAACGAGGCTGCAAAGAAAACGAATGGGACTGTAGCGACTGTGTTGACTTCAAAATCTGTGTGAACTATGTGAACTATGTTTCTATTTAAGCGTTGATCGACATGGTAATGGCTCTATAGTATTGGCGAAAAGTTGAAGAAACTGACCCTCCGTTACATCGTGACGTATCATGCCGTAACGTACAGCACGCATAAAGCATAGCTTTACATGCTATTGACATTACAGTTGATCTGGAAGTATTATGTTTTTTGGGCGCTAAAATAAGGTCAATTGTACGGACCAAGGCGATGTACAAAAGTTTACGTTATCTAGCAAGCTTGTGTGGGCAGAGCGGCACCAGAATAAAAACACGTCTTACCTTTTTGTAGTTAATAAGTCCAATGTGAAACGTGATAACTATAGCATCTGTAACTAGCATTAAAAAAATGAATCCATTCTTCTCTTAATGACAAATCTCCCTAATTTCTGAATCACGCTTGTAACGTCAGTAGGCTACAGTAGACTAAGCCTCGTAGGGAGAGGGGCCGGTTGCCTACACATGCACACACTGGCAAAGATTTTCAGCTGTCAGGCAGACAATGGAATATGTTTCTGAGTGACAGAGTAAGGGCATAGGCACCTTGCATTATTTGTGGTACTGATGAAAATGACTGGAACGTAAAATAACGTTATTAAAGGGTTCCCATGCTTTTAATTACGGTTCTGTTCCAGAACAGTATAGATCACATTTGTTCCGTTTCTGATTCTGTTCCTCTAAAAAATGTAGTTATTTTCCAGTTTTTGGTTTTGTTCCCCGAACCATTATCATCATGCTTCATGAACAGATTTAATGAAATCATTGTAAAGGAATAACAGTTGTGAATCAATAAATCCATATGAAGTGTTTGTGTAGGACATCATTTTCAGCTGTTCAGAGCACCATATGTAATTCATGAGTAATGGTCTTGAACCTGACCCTTTCCCACTCATGGATATGGTGATGGGTGTTTGAAAAAGATGAGTAATTTATAGGTAGAAGCTGTGATTAACACTTAACCTGCAAAGTACTGTATCCAAGGTTATTGAACTAGGGTTATGGAATGAATCAATAACGACAGCAGCGTCTTCAAGCTCTATCAATATGATGACAAACATGATCACACTGACTACAGAACATGATCTATCACCAAATACTGAATGGTGTTTCATAGAATGCATCAACCCTATTTTTAAAGGGAAAGTTCAGGATTTTACAACTTGATGTTTCCTCACCCTGAAAGTAGTCTAAAAACTGTCATCTGAATTTCCCCTTTAAGAGAGAAATGGATTCCAAAAGTAATGTAGGGAATGCAATCTCAAGACGGAACAGTTTTTTTCCCACTCAACCAGTTTTTTTTYTTCCACTCAACTGTAATGCAGCATAAGCTCAGCTGTTAATTGAAAAGTCTTCCCACCACCTATGAAGCTGAAACAAATGGTGACTGATCTTCCGTGTAAAGCTGCCTCTGTAGGGGAACATCAGGAATAACTCACATCACATGACAAGTAGTAGACTTGATTTATTTGTTTTGTTCGGTTGCACATACTGGTTTGATGAGTGATGGTTGGAACAGAATCTAATATTTCCCCAGTTTCCATTCATGTTGCAGCTTTGAATATAATACATAGGATTTTTCTCTGAAAAACATTTTCATTGTTTCTCACATCTCAACAGGTGCATCACTGATGTCAAATATCTTATCATCTTACAAATAATAGTAATAATTAATAATAATAATTTATGAGATTTTTATAGTGCTCTTCATAACAATGTCAATCATGTCCAATCTCAGCGATGTCCTTTACAGTGAATCTGTATGGATACTCCTTTAGTCGAAAACATGACATTCATAGTCAGTGTTGTTTTATTGGCTTAGGTGCTCTTTCTGTTGCCTTTTCTCGCCATATGAGAAAAGAGCAGGGTTGAGATATGGAAGGAGGAAGCATAAGACTCACTGACAGCTCACCCACGCTCACTCCCACACACATCTGAGCTCAGCCCGGCCACACAGAGGCACTGAAGGAATCTCTCTCCCCCTCTGAATGGGTTCTGTCACCAGCTGCTGACTGATAAGGCATTAAAGAGACATTCTACTGGTTTTCCATGGCAACACAGCCACAGAAGACGGCACTAGTTTCTCAACTTGACACAGCTCCACACCACTTCTCCCTGTGGTTCCCACAGGTATCCAGAAACCTCCAAACATAGCACTTTGGCAGCAGGGAACTGTAAATTAAGAGTTTGATGGATAGCTTAGTCCAAAACAGTTAAAACTCTCTTAGTTATGTTGTGTATTTCACCATGGAAAGATTACCAGCATCCAAATACAACAATTTGTTAATGAATGTTTGTCAATGTGGAAACATACTGTTCCAGAAATACAATTCTTTAGCTGAAACAGAATGCAATGTCAGTCATTTGTAAATGAATTTGATCTAATTTTGAATGTAAAACAGATTTTTTTTTAAACAGATATGTGGTTGTGTTTAGTCCTTTAAGGGCTGTTGAATGTTGTGGGGGTTTTCAATGAGTCTGTGTGTTTGAAACTCTGATTTAAAAAAAAAAAAATCTTTAAATGTTCATCCGGATTGATTCGCTCTCTTAGTTCCCTCACACAGCTTGTCAGTGCAATTACTGTATTCTCCTGGGCAGCAATTAGTGGCGGAAGTGAGTCAACAGCAGAGGACACCTGTATGTTCTATTGGTCATCGCGGTCATCATCATCATCATGTCTACGACCTCACTCTTTAAAGGACAGGGCTCGTATTTCTAAAGTGTCTCAGAGTAAGAGTGCTGAACTAGGATCTGTTCTCTCCTGCATATATAATCTTATTCATTATGATCTAAAAGGCTAAACTGATCCTAGATCAGCACTCCTACTCTGAGACGCTTGGTGTGTACGGCTCCAGATTCTAGGTGATCCAAACTGTGGGTCGTTGGGGGTACGATTGAACACGATATGAATTTCACTGATTACTGGATCGCTCAGCCCATACTGCAAAAGGGACGATACTGCATGATGCACACTAGCTCATGAATACTGAAGAGCTACGTTCATTCGTAGATTTGAGAAGATTAGATCTAATGGAGGCTAGCCATATCAGAGCTAGGAATAGGCCTAAAGTTATTCCTTGCTGTCATCACAAGAGTCATACACACTGCATCTATAAGGCTGCATGTACACAGGCAGCCTAATTCTGATCTTTTTCCACTAACTGGTCTTTTGACCAAACAGATCAGCTCTTTTGCCGTTAATTGGACAACATATCAGAATTGACCCTGTTTGTGTAAAAGCAGCCTTTGAAAAGGATCCCAAGTCCACATTCAGTCTCCGACGTAATAACAGTCTGGTCGACAGAGACTTGCTGTGTGTCTTCTCTCTGATATTGTGACAGTGTGTCTCATACATGAGCAGAAGACGGCCCCTTATACTTTCTGTTTTATATTTACAGCAAGTGTTTCCCTTGATTTAGGAGCCGTTAGAAGATGAGAGGGAGAGGGAGGGGTGCTTTTACCCAGGGGGCAGAGGGCAGAGCAAGACAGACAGAGTCTGAGTGTGTGTCTCATGCCTCCAGGCTTTGATGGCTTACTACAGAGGAGTTTAAATACAGGGACCATGGGAGAGTTCCACTCAGKGCTGGCTCTAGCCTTTTGCGGGCTGGCTCTAAGACCCTCTCCCCGCCCCCAAAGTGGGCAAAAAAATGTAGTGGCCCCCCTCTTAACTGTGGAGAGAAAAAAATCTAGTTTTAAAATTGATTTACTGCAATTCTACTTATTTTACCATGGGTCAGGAAGACATTTTGCAATTTTATAACAAATTACATGCAACTCTACTCATTTTGCCATGGGGCAGATAGCTTTAAAACTGCAAAAAAAGTAACTTCCTGCAATTCTATACATTTTGCCATGACGTGGGCATTCGGTCGGTATTCGGCCATGATTGCACGTTTAGATAACTAGCTAGACTAACTTAACAATCCAAAACATGTTTAGCTGCCATGGATAATTGAGTGACTCTTAGTGACTGGAAGGAATCTAGAAAAACTGCTGATGCAAAACGTCTAGGTTTATTACACTGCCTTTGTTGAATGAAACAGCAAGGCAGAATGTAACCGTAGGGCTTTCCTAAGGTTGACTTATGGTGCAACGTGCATCGCTGACGGTCTCTGCATCAACCCAAACTGATATTGAAGTTTTGAATATTTGTCTGATAAACAAGTAGAACACTGAGAGGTTATATCATGTTAACTAGCACATCTCTGTCTGATCTGACAAGGTTAAGTCTGGTATCAGAAGATCCACCATGACATGCTTATTGCAGGTGTATAAATTGTGAGACTGAGCATTGAGTGGCAGGAGGAAAACAGTCGTGATGATGGTGACAGCCTTTATGTTGAGGTGTTTAATTAACCTTACTGTTTTGCTCATCAGTGATATTGATATCTGTCGTTTGCATGTACAGTGCCTTGAGAAAATATACACACCTTGAATTTCTCCACATTTTGTTGTGTTACAAAGTGTGATTATAATATATATATTTTTCACCTTTATTTAACTAGGCAAGTCAGTTAACAACAAATTATGTTAAGCAATTACGGGCTACCCCGGCCAAATTCTAACGCAGACGACGCTGGGCCAATTGTGCGGCGCCCCACGGGAACGCTTCCAGCACTGAGATTGTAATGAATACTCAGGGAGAAAAAGGCGCAGAGTGCGGCAGGTGTTTATTTCTCCTTCGCAGAAGGCAGGAATCGTGGTCACAGGCAGGCAATGGTCACACACAGGTAGGCAAACAGGCAGGTGAGTCAAAACTAGGGCTGAAGGCTATAACTGGTTCTCACAAACGAGCTAGGAAAAGGCTTAGTAGAGTCAAAACAAACAATACCTCACAAAGGCACAAACAGAATGAACTGAACTATTTAAGGAGCTGATGAAACCAGGTGAGTAACTAACACAGTTAAAATCAATGAACAAAAATGAAAGTCAGGGCTATGTTCAAGAACACAAAGAAACAGGGCTATGTTCAAGAACACAACGAAACAGAACACAAGATTGACTAAGAAAATAAATGYTGAACCTTAAWGAGATGYAGTGCCTTAGAYCGCTGCGCCACACGGGAGCCCCTACAACAATAATATATGTAATTGTCAATTTTTGTCAGCGATCTCCACAAAATAATCTGCAATGTCAAAGTGGAAGACAAACTCTAACATTTAAAAAAATATATGTATGAAAAAGAAAACACTAATACATCTTGATTAGATAAGTATTCAACCACCTGAGACAATACATGTTAGAATCACCTTTGCCAGCGATTACAGCTGTGATTCTTTCTGGGTAAGTCTCTTAGAGCTGTCCACACCTGGATTGTGCAACATTTTCCCTCTTATTATTTTCAAAATTCTTCAAGCTCTGTCAAATTGGTTGTTGCTCATTGCTGGACAACCATTTTCAGGTCTTGCAATAGATTTTCAAGCAGATTTCAGTCAAAACTATAACTCGGCCACTCAGAAACATTCACTGTCTTCTTGGTAAGCAACTCCAGTGGAGATTTGGCCTTGTGTTTTAGGTTATTGTCCTGCTGAAAGGTCAATTCATCTCCCAGTGTCTGGTGGAAAGCAGACTGAACCAGGTTTTCCTCTGGGATTTTGTCTGTGCTTAGCTCCATTCCATTTATTTTTTATCCTGAAAAACTCCCCAGTCCTTAACGATTACAAGCATACCCATATTATGCAGCCAACACCCTGCTTGAAAATGTGGAGAATGCTACTCGGTAATGTGTTGTATTGGATTTGCCCCAAACATAACATTTTGCATTCAGGACAAAAAGTGAATTGCTTTGCCACACTCTTTGCAGTATTACTTTAGTGCCTTGTTGGAAACAGGATGCATGTTTTGGAATAGTTTGATTCTGTACAGGCTTCCTTCTTTTTACTTTGTCAATTAGGTTTATATAATGGAGTAACTACAATGTTGTTGATCCAACCTCAGTTTTCTATCACAGCCATTSAACTCTGTAACTGTTTTAAAGTCACCATTGGCCTCATGGTGAAATCCCTGAGTGGTTTCATTCCTCCCCAGAAACTGAGTTAGGAAGGAAGCCTGCATCTTTGTAGTGATTGGGTGTATTGATACACCATCCAAAGGGATATTGGCATGTCTGCTTTTCATTCTCTTTTTGCCCATCTACCAATAGGTGCCCTTCTTTGTGAGGCATTGGAAAACCTCCCTGGTCTTTGTTGTTCAATCTGTGTTTGAAATCCACTGCTCGACTGCTCGACTGCTCGACTGCTCGACTGCTCGACTGCTCGACTGCTCGACTGAGGGACCTGTACAGAGATGACGGAGTCATTAAAATATTATGTTAAACACTATTATTGCAGACAGAGTGAGTCCATGCAACTTATTATGCGACTTGTTAATAAAACGTGTACTCCTTAACTTATTTARGCGTTTCCATAATAAAGTGGTTGAATACTTATTGACTCAAGACATTCCATCATTTGATTTTTTATTGATTTGTAACTATGTCAAAAAATATAATTCCACTTTGACAATATGGGGTATTATGTGTAGGCCAGTGACAAAACATTTCAATTTAATCCATTTAAATTCAGGCTGTAACACAACAGAATGTGGAAAAAGTCGAGGGGTGTTAAAACTTTCAGAAGGCCTGTATAGTGTCAGAGAGAGAACTTACTTTTTACTTGTCTGAACTGCAGTGTACATGCTGCAACAAGAAGCTGAATTGCAGGTATTGTTACAGTGATAAGATGATCAGAAATATCAAAACATGTTATAACAACATCTCTCGTATTGTGTCCTTCATTGTTCATATCTCCAGTGTATTATTTCTGTGATGATCATTGATTTTCTGTTCTTATTGCACCACCTAGCGGCCACGCTGGGAACACATTGCATGTTTTTTTCCGAGTACTTCCCATGCTTCCCTTCCCATCGTCTTACATCTGCGGTGTATTTACTAAGAACCAAATGGAAGCAAACAGGCCGTAACAGGGAGGGACTAACCTAAATTTGTCCAAAAAGAATAACTTGTTTTAGTTGCAAAACAGTTTGTGTGGACTAATACATAATCACTGTTGCTCTCATTTAGAGTGTGAGTCTGGAGGGGGGTTGGCAGGGAGTGGGGACAGTAGTTGGGGAGAGGGGTTAGTTGTTTTTTAAGAGCAGTCATTCTGTTTCTCTGATTTGGGCCCTTTTATAAAGCCTTTGGTTTATTAAACAATTCTGAGCAGCACTGTAGGAATGACAATCAAGGTACTGTTACTGAATACACTTGTTTTCAATTGCACTATATTTTGAAATGTATTGAAACCATATACATATGCTTGAAATATGTGAACTCGTTATTGGTAATAGCAAATTTGACAGCCATACATTTGCAGTGCAGAAAAGAGCAACAATTAAATGTAGCTATGTTCTTTGGCCACCCACCATAATAAAAAAAAAACGGTGCTTATTTATCTATGTCTATGTCTAAGAAAGCTGAGGATACACACACACACACACAGTGCTTTTGTTCATGCTGGGATCCTGAGTGCTGTGGTTCAGAGCAGGCAGGCAACTGAGCCCAGTTTTGCAGTCTTGTGCATTCTCAGGGACGTGCCTGGAGTGGACAAATCATGCTCATTGGGTGGGAGAGGGACTCAGCGCTTTACCCAAGATGAAGGAGGAGAGGAGGAAGACTTCCTCGAAAGAAGACACAGCCATTCCTTCGCTATTTTCACTCTTCGGCCTACTCCTTTTTTCCCAGGCAGGTAAGTGTATTATTGTATTACGAGAGGAGGCTTTCAAACTTTCTGACTTGCTTTTTTTGGGAAACACAATGTGGAAAAGAACTAGTGGCTGAGTCAGGAAATAAGTTTAAAGTAGGAGTAGTTTGAACGAATAGATATTTGACTATATTGGCAAATATGTTAATCACATAGTAGTCAGGTAATATGTGATAAGGCGATAAAGTGTAGATATTTGAGATTTACATAGCTTTCTTATTTCAATTCACAAGTTGTTTCACATTTGTTTTGTTAGCAAATTAATTTGAAAATGTATGTGTTTTATAATACAGTATTTGGTCGTAACCATTATTCCTTTAAGTACTTGATCAATTAATGAAATACTATGTTAAAGTAGGCTAAGTGCTATACAACACATTTCATTGGCCCAGGCAGTGAGAATTGTTTTGTCCTGGTGTACCCTCTGTGTAGATTAGCTCCAAGGCACAGGTCTATTCAGCCATACGGCTGTAGTAAAAGGAACCTGCGTGAGCTGAGCTGTTGTTGGAAGTATAGGTTAACAATTATTGTATTACGAGAAGAGGCTTTGGGGGACTTGGAGTTAGAGCCCAGGCGGTGGTGGTGGTGGTGTCTCTGCATTAGGAGCCTGGCTCAGCCTGCTTCTGCTGTGTGGCTGTCTGTTGTGTCATTGTGACCATCCACTATTAGCAGAATCACTGAACCCTTGTGTCTCCTGCTTCTACAATCACAAAGAGCATGTCTCTCCCAGTGGCTTTTTTATACCACGGGAGGGAGGAAATCAGGCCAACAATCCTGGCCTTTGTCTGCCTCTCCCGGCAACCTCCTTCAGGCTGAAAATTGTTGCCACGGCGATCGAGCGATGCCATGCAGACACGCTACAGGGAGCAGAGCTGTGGCCGAGGAGGGTCGGTGCCAGACGCTCTCTCTCTCTCTCTATTGCCCCGGCATGACATGCAACAGCCCATCCATTAGGTACAGCGCTCTAGCCTATGGCGACATGTGGTCAAGGATGTGGTGACTTACAGGAAACTCCACTGTGAGTATAATGGCGTTACTGTGTGTGGTTTCCARGGCAGAACTAGACTCTAAGGGATGATATGCGGGTTATGTTATAAACCATCCTCCCGTATGCTCAAGGGGGATCCATTAATGGTACACAAATCAAAACAGATGAAATACGTTGGGGCTTGTTTGGAGAGCGTCCTTACCCGTTATTGAATTTTCACTGAATGATTGATTGTGGTAATAATGAGGAAGTTTGAGGGCGCTGTTTTCACTTGTAGATTTAACTGGATTTGGGGTGGTCTTAATTTCAAAAGTTTACTTCTGGACTCATTTAGGGATTGGAGTGAAAACCTTAGACCCATATCTGACTTTATTTCATACTGTATATCTGTGAACGGCATATAAAGACAAAATACAAAAACAAGTTCCAGACTCGTTATTGGGACCTTGTACTAGAGCAGATCACTCTGCTTGTGGTGAATGCGGTTACAGTGATCAACCACTTACATGTGATCACTATATCCTGCACTGTATAGTCCGCCACAGTGTTCACTGAACGTCATGCGTTGGACTGTGTCCCTGCAGTCAGAGTGGCCGGCGTCAACGTCACCAGTCAGGCTCATCTGGTCCGAGGCATGTTGGGTGGCGAGGCCCTCCTCTCCGTCAGCTACACCAGCACTAGCTCCGACCAACCGGTCATCAAGTGGCAGCTGAAGAGGGACAAGCAGCAGCCCATCACCGTAGTCCAGTCCATAGGCACTAGCATCATCGGGAACCTGCGGCCCGAGTACAGGGACCGCATCATGGTGTTTGAGAACGGCACCTTGCTCCTCCACAACCTGCAGCTGTCTGACGAGGGGGCCTATGAAGTGGAGATCTCCATCACGGACGATCCCTTCACTGCGGAGCGCAACATCAACCTCACCGTAGATGGTAGGAAAGTTTCCTCTGTAGCTCATTTTGTAGAGCATGGTGCTAGAAACGCCAGGACAGTGGGTTCGATTCCCGGGACCGCCCATACATACAGTATGTAAAAGATTTAGGCACGTGTGATTGTAAGTCGCGTTGGATAAAAGTTTCTGCTAAATGTCATATGTAGTTACTATTTCAATAATTGTGATCGTGTTTACAATACTGCTCAGCTTCACATATCAAACAAACAGTCCAACAACTGACCAACTATTGGCCTTAGTGAATTTACATCACATGCTGCTATTCCAGACTGAGGTGTAAGGCTAAAAAGTGTGTTCACACTTTAAACAAAGTATATCTTATCACAGCCTTTATAAGGCCTACTTTAAAGAGTAGGTTGTTTGTTATTTCTTCACAAATCCTTTACTGGTATACGCATATGTCTCCTGTAGATAATCTAGTTGACGTGTTGCTGTGTATTGTCCCCACAGTACCTGTGTCCAGACCCTTCGTCCAAATGATAGCCTCCTCTGTGCTGGAGTTGAGTGAACTCTTCACCTTACACTGTTCCCACGGCGACGGCACCAAACCCGCCTATGGCTGGCTGAAAGGGGGAAAGGTGCTGACCAATGACTCACGCTTGCTCCTGTCACACGACATGAAGTATCTGACCATCGCCCGGGTGTTGATGTCAGACGATGACATCTACAGCTGTACGGTGGAGAACCCAATCAGCAGCATGAGGAGCGTGCCTGTCAAACTCACCGTCTACAGTAGGTAGAACCACAGCTGCAGTACTTGCTCCTTAGCAAGCATATTTATCTTGATTGCTTCAGCATGTACCTGTCAGGTAAAGGTTGAGACACAAGTTAATTCTGAAGAAACTTAATTGACCGACCGACCGGACCGGACCAGACCAGTGAAAAGCTTGAGTTATTTATGAGGGCCAGGAGATAAAGGTGGAGCTGAGGTTTTGCCCCAGTGGAGCACACTAATCCTTACTTCATTATTCCCTTACTGGGACATGGGATGTGTACCAAATGGCACCCTATTCCATTTATAGTGCACTACTTTTGACCATGATCCATATGACTCTGGTCAAACGTTGTGCACTTTATTGAGAATATGGTGCCATTTCGGTCGTAATCAAAATGTGACGTAATATCAGCTCGCCCAGTGAGGGTCCTATATTCTCTCCGTACATACAGCCCTGAACAAAGCCTCACAGCAGCCACTTTCACACACAGACTTGGCTGGCACAGCTAGTTCTGGAAAACCTTAGCTTGGTTCCAGATCTGTTTGTGGTATCTAGTCCAGTACCAGGCTAGGACAACCTAGCATTTTAACTCATTCTGCAATGCTTCCATTTATTTTATGTTATTTGGGCCTCCACTAAAAGTTCTAAAGTGGAGTGTGTAAAGAGAGCCCTATAGTAGAGAAAGAGGAGAGTGTAGCTAATTTCCAGAGCCTAGAGGTGACATCTTTGTCTAGTCCGAGAGGACTCTTTGCTCATACAGTGGTGAAGTGTTTGCAGTGTTTGAGAAAGGACTACTCTGTTAATCAAAGGCTTCATTCCTTTGCCAGGACGGAGCTCCCTGTATATCATCCTTTCCACCGGGGGTATTTTCCTCCTCATCACCCTGGTGACAGTGTGCGCCTGCTGGAAGCCCTCCAAAAAGTAAGAGCTCCACATTGTGCCTCCGTCTCCCTATTTTCTTTGATACGTCTCGGGAACCAGCACTAAGCACTCGGCAAGGACCAGGCGGCTAGAACCGTAATGCCCCGGCCTATAGCTCTCCACTACTCCGCGATCCAATGTCACACTAAGGTTCTGACACTGATAGTATCGTGTGGGATGGATTCTATCGCTGTTGTTTACAATGCAATGATAACGGTGTCTCACTAGCTTGGTGCCAGAACTGTTTGTGCTGTATAGCCTACTCCTAYAGTCATTGTCAATGTTGCGGCTATACAGCACAAACAGATCTGGGACCAGGCTAGATTTACACTGCATGCAGTATTTTTAAAAACAATTGGGCTTACATGTTCTCGAGGAAACAGAAACGGAATGTAAATGGGCACTACACGAGTATACTTGTGAAACGCTCATCTCCTATTTGTCTGTCATTGGGGTTCAGGAAGAGGCGGCGAGCTGCCACGGCAGCCATGTTGCAGAGATCTCCAGTGTATGTAGAGCGGAGTGACATCAGTCACGAGGGTAAGGGGAGAGAGGGATGTGAGCTTTTGGCAGCGAGGTGCTTTTTGAATGTGTGATATTCTTTGTTCGCCACGCTAAATATTTAGTTTATTTATTTGTTCTTCCTATTTCAGATATTTGAATGCAAACCTTTTTAGATGGATAGATTTCATGGCAAAGTTATAGTCGGTACACATTTTTTGCAGAGTAGTCCTACACTTAGTTTGTGCAGTCGTTTCACACATTTTTTCATTTGCAGTTGATGTGGTGCCAAAAACAATAGGACAGGGAACACCTGGCCGTAGGAGCCCAATGGCTCTTTACGTTGTCAATGAAGATGTAAGTCACAGATTTTTCCATTTACAAAGACTTGTTTATTTTCAAGAATGTTGCTAGTTTTCCCTTCATATTTTCTGCTTAAATCTATTCCTTCATTGTTGTTGTTCCAGGACAGTCTCAAAGGTGAGGACGAGTATTCAGCCAACTCCATCAGCCTCTCAGTCCTCGCCACGCCCGGTTACCCCAGCCCCCTCCCACCGTCCTCCCACTCACCCGAGGCACCCAACCGGCCTGTCCGCAAATATCCCCATACCCCTGTGCCTTCGCCCCCTGCCACCCCACTCAGGCCCCCTGGCCAGCCACCTGTCATGCCCTCAGCTCCACCGCCTGGTTCACCTCCACATTTGCAGAGCTCTGGGCATAAACTTCGCCCTCCTGTGGGCATTCCCACCAATCGACAGACAGAGGAGCCCCCGGCCACCCCAGAGGCCGACGACCAGGATTAATGTCTGAATGACCACCCCCACTCACTTATCACTGCTTCACCTGTAGAATTCATCCACATCTATCCATGGACATGTGTGTATTATCTTGTCTGTTTAGTTGGGTTTTGGTGTAAAGATATTTGTTACACCAGTATCAACTGCTCTGATCATGGTTTTCCTATACCCCTGGATACGTTGTTCATTTTTCCAAACCAAGGTTTAAAAAACATGAAACACCGTTCATACTGCACATGGTTTCAGGTGTGAATCAACTTGGACCAATGGCCTCCATGTAGCCTGACTCTAGATCACTTTGTGCTTTAGCCAACTCCTCTCTGCTGTGGTGACAATGACAGTCAGAACACATACAGATCTGGGACCAGGCTAACCCCCGTGGCTGTTCTGATGAACTCATGTAACATCTCCACACACATTTCTAGTACAGTATCCACCCCCCAAAAATTGGGGGCAAGCAATGTATGGCAGTTGCCACATGGTAAGGGACAAGGGGGATGTAAGTGACCACGGTCAATTTACACTGGGATCTGGATATGTTATTACTTGAAAGTTAGGGTAATGATAATGCGTGGACTGCAATTTGTTTGATTTGGTGCATCCAGTAGACATACTGGGGAAGGGGGTTGCAAAGAAACTGCCATCCCAAGCCTTGGACTCATTATGTACATATGTCAATAGGGTATGTGATGTTCTTAGAATTGTTTTGGGGACCTTTTACCTCCAAATACATTTTTTTCAACTAACATTTCATCCTAAAACTGTCTTTCTATTCCATGCTTCAAAATGAAGTGTGCCATTTTATAACCTCAAAAATCGAACAATAAATGCTATGTTGGAAAATACCATTAAAATAGTTGTACTCTTACCCGTACAACACCATAAAAAACTGTTATTTATTTTCAATACTTTTATTTTCACATGCTTTAATAGCTGTATTCTAATTGGCTCTTCCTGTAAGGGCTTCTGGGTAGAAGATTCAGTCAGAGCTGCCATAATGTGGTGTGTGGGTGTGTTRCTATTCCCCTCTTGCCTTTTTATTTATTTTATTTCACATGTTAAGTTATGCAGTCTCATCATTAAGTTTGCAGTCTAATACAATGACGAGGGCCAGCTTCTTCAGCTGCAGGACCTGCAACCCCACAGATGTATAGTAGCATACAGTGTGACCATGAGCTGCATGCCAGACTGCAGTCCTTCTTGTGTCCAGTAGGTGATGCCCAAGGTCTTCGGTGTTTTTCCTAAGAAGCGCAACAGCGGAAGGTTTGATTGATTTGATTTTATTAGGATCTCTTTCAGCCACAAAGGGCTATTTTTCCAATTGTCCTTAAGAAATGTAAAAAAATAACGAAATGTTGAAAAACTACTACATCTAAGAAAAAACACAACACACGCAAACACAGTCACAAATCCCTAATACTTTAACATATTACAAGATACAACCCCCCCACCCACCCACATACCTTCTATAGATGAGATAGCTTTGCTCTGTATGCTCTCTCAAATGCATTTAGCTGTAGTATTTCTAAGCAGTAGGGAATTTCATACAAAGAACACAGTGATTACCGTAGTAACCTACAGTGGGGAGAAAAGTATTTGATACACTGCCGATTTTGTAGGTTTTCCTACTTACTAAGCATGTAGCAAAAATCCAGAAAATCACATTGTATGATTTTTAAGTAATAAATTAGCATTTTATTGCATGACATAAGTATTTGATAACCTACCAACCAGTAAGAATTCTGGCTCTCACAGACCTGTTAGTTTTTCTTTAAGAAGCCCCCCTGTTCTCCACTCATTACCTGTATTTACTGCACCTGTTTGAACTCGTTACCTGTATAAAAGACACCTGTCCACACACTCAATCAAACAGACTCCAACCTCTCCACAATGGCCAAGACCAGAGAGCTGTGTAAGGACATCAGGGATAAAATTGTAGACCTGCACAAGGCTGGGATGTTGTTTAGATTCCGTCTCTCACAGTTGAAGTGTACCTATGACAAAAATTACAGACCTCTACGTGCTTTGTAAGTAGGAAAACCTGCAAAATCGGCAGTGTATCAAATACTTGTTCTCCCCACTGTATGTTGTTTTTGCCAACTATCCCGTTCAAATTTGCATTTGATTTCATAGTCTGTAGCACAGCCTTTGGGCCAGAGTAAAAATTGTTCATGACCGGGATGACGAGGTCTGTGATTATACAGAAGGCCTACCCTACCGGTATATCTCTAATCATAGAACAGCACTCTTGACTGTTATGGGGTGGATACTTCTAATCAAACTGATGAGACCCCTGGGTCAATCACTGGGTTTTAAATGGAGACCTGCACTCCAACACTAAAGGCTACAGAACACTAACTGGTAGATTGGGCTTGAATTGTGGTCTAAAGTGCTTTCAGAGGTTGAGATGAAGGTTGAGGCCCCAGCTGAAAAGACCTACAGGTGGAGCATGCTAACCTCAGGGCCGGCTTCCAGGCATAAGCGACATAAGATATTCTTTTAGGAACTCAGTCTGAGTTAGAATAGTAGAATACACAAGGTGTAAGTTCAAAATTTGGTTGTGCACGAGCAGTCTTTCTCTTGTTTTGTCAGTCACTGACAGTCACTCAATTAGCCTCAGTTAGTCTAGCCAGTTATCTAAACTTGGGGTAGTCATGGCCGAATACCAACCGGGCATGCAGGGCGCCCCCATTGATTTTAATTATTCACTCTCCCTCAGATACTGTATCATTAACATGGCCAAAGTCATACCAAAATGTGTAGATTTACAGGAAATTAGCTTTAAAACTGAAAAACTTTCTCTCCAACCCATGGCAAAATGTGTAGAATTGCAGAAAAATTGCTTTAAAACTGAAAAAATGTATCTCTGCCACATGGCAAAATTTATGGAATTGCATGAAATTTCTAATAAAATTGCAAAATGTTCTCTCTGCTCCATGACAAAATGTGTAGAACTGCAGAAGATTTGCTTTAAAATTGCAAAAAGATCTCTCTACCCCATGGCAAAATCAATAGAATTGCATGGCATTTTTTATAAAATTACAACCTTTTCTCTCTACCCCATGGCAAAATTGGTAAAATTGCAGGAAATGTACTTTAAAACGTATTTTTTTAATTCTCCGCCGTTAAGAGGGCAGCCGGTAAAAATGTTTGCCCGCTTGGTGGGGGGGGGGGGGCCCTGACTAACCTTCAGAACTTCACAGAGCACAATTGCACAGACATGTGGCCAATGGCTCCGTAAAGCCCAGGAACAGACCATTACAACGGTATAAGACATTTGGACTACATATTTAGTTTGGACCACCAGGCAAATGCAGTATCATAGAGGTGTGTTTCAAGCTCAGAAATAACTTTGGTCTGCTACTTCCATAGAGGCTTCTCATGTGAAGACCAAAAGCTTTTATCTTGCTCTGTTAGTGGACAGCCTTGTATAAGGCTCTCGGCCAGTCCACCTATAACAAAGGTGTCCAGTAGTCTCCCCGGCCCAAGGACCATTAAAGAAGCCCTCCATCTGATTATGCCCCCATTACGCTCTTTACGCTAGCCTCTGATTAGCGACAAAGATTCTGGGCAAATAACAATTCAGAGAAAAATTGTGACTTAAAAGTTAACCCTTGTGTTGTCTTAAGGGTCAAAAATGACTCGCCACCGTGTTATAAAATCCTTTACACACCACAAAAACCACAAAGACATACACACACACACACACACACACACACACACACACACACACACACACACACACACACAATGAGAAATTGAGATTGTGTGCTACTGATTGAACTCAGACAAAACTAATGCTAAACTAATGCAGTCAGAGGCTAGTAAGGTGCTGCAGATGACAGTCCCCCCAGTTCTCTCTTTGCTGAAGCCATGAGTGCACGTTTCAGTGCCCAACAGGTCGTAGATCAGATTTTTTCAGATGTCCAGGATGAACAAGAGAACAATGATTTMGAAGAGGAGGAGGTATCTGAAGAAGAAGACGGTGAAGAATTACAACCCAGAGCACGATACATCATCTTCAGATGAAGAAGAAATCCCCCAAGCTGAAAGAGAGAATTTTTTTTTGTCAAACAGCAAAATAACATGGTCCTTGTCACCATATGACAACCAGGGCAGGATGGCAGCACAAAATGTCATAAGGATGGCCCCATGGCCCACAAGACATGCAGTTGTCCATGTCCAGGACATGGCCTCAACATTCTACATGTTCATCACACCAGCCATCAAAAAAATTATCCTGGGGATGACAAATTTGGAGGGTTTTYGTAAATATGGAGACAACTTGAAAAGGATGGATGAGATTGACCTGCATGCCTACATAGGGCTGCTAATCTTAGCGGGTGTGTATAGGTCCCGAGGCGAGGCTACATGTAGTCTCTGGGATGCAGAGAGTGGAAGGGTGATTTTCCGTGCCACGATGCCACTAAAAAGCTTTCACACTTTCTCAAGAATGCTATGATTTGATAACCGTGAGTCAAGACCTGCAAGACGTGTGAGAGAGAAACTGGCGGCCATAAGAGAGGTCTGGGAGAAGTGAGTGGAGCGTCTGCCGTACCTCTACAACCCTGGGCCTGAAGTAACAGTGGATGAGCAACTGGTTCCATTCAGAGGTACATTTTTATTTTCACATCTGTAATGTAAGTGATTTTCACTGTTAATTGTATTATGTATTGCTGTAATATCATTGATTTATGAGATTTTTTTCTGTGACACTGATACTAACTACTGATAGTAATCCCTTTTGTCAAAAGGTCGCTGACCTTTCCGGCAGTATATGCCCAACAAGCCAGCAAAGTATGGCATCAAGATATGAGTGGCCTGTGACACTGTAACGATCGTCTACTTCGTCCTCCTCCTCAGACGAGGAGAGGAGAGAAGGATCAGATGACCAAAATGCAGCGTGGTAATTTGACATGATATTTATTTCAAAAAAAACATACGAAGACGAAAAACTCTTAAACAAACTACAAAACAACAAACGATGTAGACAGACCTGGACTTAGAACTTACATACAACGAAGAACGCACGAACAGGTACAGACTACAAACAAACGAACGAACGATACAGTCCCGTGTGGTAACAAACATACAAACACCGGAAACAACCACCCACAACAAACAATGTGAAACAACCTACCTTAATATGGTTCTCAATCAGAGGAAACGTAAACCACCTGCCTCTAATTGAGAACCATATCAGGTAACCCCTTAACCAACATAGATACACATAACATAGAATGCCCACCCTAACTCACGCCCTGACCGACTAAACRCATACAAAACAACAGAAAACAGGTCAGGAACGTGACAGACACACAATCCAGCTACGCTTTGAAGATGCAGGTCTACACAGGGAAGCCGACCAGTGGAGGCCCGGAGAAGAACCAGGGGACGCGGGTTGTGCTTGATGTGACAGATGGACTGAGGGGGCACAATGTCACGTGTGACAATTTCTTCACCTCTTATGAACTCAGCCAGCAGCTCCTGAAGAGGAATATCACCATGGTTGGCACAGTTAGAATGAACAAGCCTGAGCTCCCCCCTGCACTCCTCACAACAAGGGGGAAAGAGGCCTTCTCATCAAAGTTTGCCTTCACCCTCACCACCACTCTAGTTTCTTACCTCCCAAAGAGGAACAAGAATGTGGTCCTCCTGAGCACACTGCACAACACGGCTGAGATCAGTGATCATGAGGACAGGAAGCCAGCCATCATCCTGGACTACAACCACAACAAAGGAGGCGTGGACAACCTGGACAAGGTGATTGGAACTTACAGCTGCAGGAGGATGACTGCCCGCTGGCCCCTGGTCATCTTCCATAACATCATTGATGTGTCCTTATACAATGCCTTCGTGATATGGAACAAGATCAACCCTACCTGGATACCTGATAAGTGGAACAAGAGGAGGGTGTTCCTGGAGTAGCTGGGAAAGGCACTTGTAACCCCATACATTCAAAGAAGGGAGCGCTTCCGCCACACAGCAGACTGCAGCGCTTGTGAAAGCTGTTCAGGGGGCTGAATCTTGTCCTGATCCACCTGAGGCTGGGGCAGGCAAGAGGAGGAGATGCCAATTCTGCCCCCCAAAGAAGGACTGTAAAACAAATACTATGTGCTACACATGTGAGAAATACATCTGCAAAGTCCATGCACACACTTGCATACTATCCTACATGTGCTAATTAGAGTTGATTGATTTATGTTCTTCACATTTTTGTTTTGTATCTATCTTATTTTATTCTTATTGATGTTGTTTATACACCTTTTGGGTGGAGGCAATGGTTAAAGTAAAAAAAAAATGGGAGAAGACTAGTATTTTGTAGTTGAATTCCTCATTGTACAGTATATAAGAATATATCACTATGTTGCCAAAAAAGTTCAAGACTGTTATTGTTTCCCTTCAATAAAATGCATTCAAAACTACTTTCTTCACATTTCTGCTACTTTCTTAGGCTATACAAGTGCTATCTCTTGCAAGAAAAAATATGTTTACACCTATGCAGTACCTTTAGCAATAATAATAATAAACCTCTACTTTAGTAAAGAAAACAATTTTGACAGGTGTGTTGTAATAAAAACGAGTGGTGTCCACTGATTAAATGCAGTCTTTCTGCATTGTGAAGAGGGAAAACCCAGATATTCACAAAGTTTGTGATGAATGACAGGTTGTGTCTTTATGCAAAATAGATTTGGGGTTTAAAATTAAATTAAGCTGCTTTGTTTTAGGGGTTTAGTGAAGGCGGGTCATTTTTTACCCTTAGGACAAGGGGAGTATACAGAATGTTAAGACTACACAAGGGTTAATAGTATTTATGCAGTGTGTTTATGCAATGTGTCATTAACTTTAATTGTTAGGTGACTTTGAACCATTGTACATGTGTTTTGTTGTTGTTGTTGCCATTAATGTTATTGTTGTTTGACAGATGTCCCTCCTCTTTATAGAAAGGGCCCTAAGGCAGTAAGATACCCCTGATTTACCTACAGGACAGTATCTGTGCTTGATGTATCCGATAGCTACAGAGGAGGACAAAGAGGAAGAATAGCTAAATAAGAGTCTTTCATCCTCCAGACATGAGGACACAAAACATGAAGGATGTGGAGAAAGGAGAGAGAAAGGAGATAAAAGGAGCTTCTGAGCAGTGTTCAATATTTCTGAGCTGTGTTGGGGTCTGAGGGAGAGAGAGAGAGAGAGAGAGAAAGAGAGAGTAAGTGAGAGAGTGTGTGAGATAGTGAGGGGGTGAGTGAGTGAGTGAGTGAGAGAGAGAGAGAGAKATATAGATAGAGAGTGAGAGAGTGGGGGTGTAGAGAGAGAAAGAAAGAGAGAGAGTGGGGGGTAGAGATAGAGGGGTGGGGAGAAGGAGATAGAGGGAGAGAGGTGGGGGGAGCAAGAGAGAGAGAAAGAGAGAGATTGGTTGGTGCCCATGTTCCATCCTTATTATCAGGTTAATGGCTTCCTCTCAGATCTCCAGCTGTACATCTTTTATCATGAAAATCGGACCGCACGTTGTACTTTGTCGCCTTTGTTCTGTTGATTCTGCCTCCCTGATTACCCAAAAAGGTGTAATGCTCCTTTCTCTCAAGTTACATAAGCGTTGAAAACGTATCTGGTTTTGATCTCAGCCCAATTGTTTCCGATTCCATTTTTAAATATAATTTGGCTCCGGCCACACAACGCTTGAGGCTACTGAGCTGGGCTGACACAATATAATATTGTAAGCAAATACAGAAGAGTGGATCTGTTAGATTGAGTTTATTGTTTTGGAAAACGGTCTTTGATCTACGGAGCCATCTCTCATCTCTCGTATTAGTCCGAGCTCTCAATGTGCCTTTCTGCCTCTCCCACTCAGGTGATGTGTACTTCGAAGCCTATAATTATACCTGAGGGATAGGTTGGCCACAGCAGCTATGTTTGTGTGGCTCTATCTGGCTTGTGTTGTGTTGAGGAGTCAGTCAGTCAGTCGCATATCYGTCCCTGTGAATCAAGGTGGAGGAGGCTGTCAGTCCTCCCTCAGGGCAATTAATTATAGCAGACCTGTATGGTTGGAATAGGCTTTCCCCTGCCTAGTGTGAGCGTACCACACACACACACACATATGGGAATGCAAGCATGCACACGCATGCACACACACACACACACTACTCTCAAACAGCGGGATAGATAGTGAGAGAGGGAGGACAGTGACAGCATGAGCATTGCCCAAATAGAAGCCCATGTCTTTATGAAGACATCTTTGTGAGTCAGTGTTGTGGATCGTTGGCTCTAATGCTAACCTTAACCTTGATTGAACTCAGTTGGCTCTGTTGAAATTTGAAGGCTGTTGATACCGAATGAGAATAGACGACTAGACCGCAAAGTGTATTTGATTTTGAAATGGTCGAATAGCCCATTGGTTTAGCCATAAGCATATTTCTTAATCCAGAGTGAATATTGATTGATATGGACTTTTATCACAATATCTACTTACTGTAGGCCTACAATGGTGACAGCAGAAAATATGATGTTGAAAAGCGGAGTTAAATGGATATGGGAAGACTGGTAGATCACTTCAAGTTGTCTGCTGCTGAACTTGTCTGACTAAACCATGTGCTAGTCT